>NW_028154024.1:62500-105000 GCF_964211835.1 Anser anser | reverse complement strand
GCGGGAGCGACGGACGTGCTAGAGGAGAACGCGACCTCGAGGCGGGCACGAGTCCCCGACCGGGGCACCCACAAAACGGGGGCGGCGCGCTCCGCAGCGGGCGGGGGACGCGGCCACCGAAAAGCGCGCACACGGCTGCGGCGGCCCCGACGCGGCGGGGGGACGCCCCCCCACGCTCGCCGTTCCACAGCCCGGAGGCGGGGACGCGCCGCGCGGCTCTCTCGTTTTCTTGCTCTCCCTCGCGCTTTCCGCATCGCTTGCCACCCCCGCCGGCTTGCTGCTCGCGGCCGGCACCCGCCGGGCCCCGGACCGACGCCGGCACCAGCGCCTCGCGCAACGCTCACGGACCCCTGCGGCTCGCGGGGCCGCTCGGCCGTCACACAGCCGGCTTCGGCCGGAAAAGCCCCTTCGTTCGGCGCCGAGAACGACGGCCCGCGAGCGAGCGGGGCACGCGCCCTAAACGCCGCCGCCGCCGCCGCTCTCGCCCCGAGCGAGGCAGCGCCTCACCTGCGACGGGAAGCGAGCCGGAGAGGAGGCCGCCCGTGCCCGAACACCGGACGCCGCCGCGGCTCCCCCGGGACAGGGGAGCGCGGAGGAGCCGGCCCGCCGGGGGCCCTCTCCGACGCGACCCGAACGGCCTCATCGATCGCAAGAAAAACAGCCAACAGCGTCGCGTGCGGGCGGGTGTGCGGGAGCAACGTCCGCGAGAGGTGCTCGCGCCGACCCGAACATCGGCCCTGGCAAGAGCCGACCCGCCGGGGAGCCTCTCCGACGTGCTCGGGGAACGCCTCGGCGGGCGCTGCGTGCGGGTGAGGTGAGGTGCATCGTCGGCAAGCGGAGGCGCCGCCGCCTCGGCCGTGCCAATCCGCGCCGCCCGGTCCCCCCTTCGCCTTCCGAGCCTCCGGGACCGGTGAAAGCCGCCGGGGACGCCCCCGGACGCTCAGCGTTCGGGCGCCGGCGGACCACCCGCCGCTTTTCTCCACAGCTCTTTCTTTTCCCAGCGACTCGCGCGCGCGAGACCGCTTCTCGCTCCCCGGCGGGGCGGGGGGGGGGGGGGAGGGAGTCGGCAGGCAGCTAAGGTTGACCAGTCGACAGAACCGACCCCCGAGCCCACGCCGCCACCGACGCCGCGCGACCCCTTTTCGTGCGCCGGCTCCCCCAGCCGCAAGTGCTCGCTCAGCACCGCTTCAGGAGCAGAGTCCCCGCTCTCTCCTATAGACGGACACAAAAGTCACCGCCCCCGAAAAGCTCCAAGACCTTTTCAAGAGTCCCGCAGCGAGGCACCCGAGAGCAACCGACTTTTACCTCGACGTAACTGGAGGCAGAAAGAAACAGCGACGCCTACGACACCTTCCGAGCCGTCTCACGACCTACTCATCTACCGCTAGCCCCACGGCACGCCGCCAAGTCCCGTCCGAGTCAGGGTAGACGTGGCCGCCGTTCCCACAGCCCGACCGTCAGCGACCTCCTCCAGGCGGGCAGACGGGGCGCCCTCGGTAGGACACGGGTAGACCAGGCGGCCACAGGGGGACACGGTACACCTCCCGACCGCGGGAGGACACGGGGAGACCCGCCGGCCGGGACCGAACGCCGTCGGTCTGCCTTCCTTCGCTTTTCGCACGGGCCGTTCCGGCCCTTTTCGGAACTTTTCGGGCCTTTTCGGACCTTTCCGGCGCTTTTCGATGCTTTTCGCGTGGACGGACCCACTCGGGAACCGCGCGACCGACCGACAGACGGATGCCTTCGGACGCGCGCGCGCGCGCGCGCGCCCGTCGGTGCCGGGCAGACCCCGACGCCGTTCTCGCGGCCGGCCCCGCTGCAGCGACCCCTACAGGTCGCCACGGGCTACGCAAACATGGCGACCGCGGCCGGGTAGACCTGGCGGCCGCGGGAGGACACGGGTACGTCAGGCGGCCGCGAGGGGGCGCGGGGGGACCCGGTAGACCTGGCGGCCGCAGGAGAACACGGGGAGACTAGGCGGCCACAGGAGGACGCGGCACACCCGGCGACCGCAGGAGGACACCGGCAGACCCGCCGGCCGGGACCGAACGCCGTCGGTCGGTCTGCCTTCCTTCGCTTTTCGTACGGGCCGTTCCGGCCCTTTTCGGCCCTTTTCGGGCCTTTTCGCACCTTTCCGGCGCTATTCGGTGCTTTTCGCGTGGACGGACCCACTCGGGAACCGCGCGACCGACCGACAGACGGATGCCTTTGGACGTGCGCGCGCGCGTCCGCCGGTGCCGGGCAGACCCCGACGCCGTTCTCGCGGCCGGCCCCGCTGCAGCGACCCCTACAGGTCGCCACGGGCTATGCAAACACGGCGACCGCATAGACCCGGCGGCCGCAGGAGGACACGGGGAGACTAGGCGGCCACAGGAGGACGCGGTACACCCGGCAACCGCAGGAGGACACCGGCAGACCCGCCGGCCGGGACCGAACGCCGTCGGTCGGTCTGCCTTCCTTCGCTTTTCGTACGGGCCGTTCCGGCCCTTTTCGGACCTTTTCGGGCCTTTTCGCACCTTTCCGGCACTTTTCGGTGCTTTTCGCCTGGGCGGACCCACTCGGGAATCGCTTGACCGACCGACCGACCGACGGACGCCTTTGGACATGCGCGCGCATGCGTCCTTCGGCTTCCGGGTAGACCCGGACGCCGTTCTCGGCCAGGCGTTTGCCTCTGACGTCAGAGCGACGGGCGGCCCGAGGTAACCGGGGGCCGCGGCCGCGAGCTCGCCTTCTCGAACACCCGCCTCCCCGTAGCCCGGCTACCGGCCCCTATTCGCCTGGGGCGGGTTGGGCTGGGGGGGAGCGACTTTGCACCACGCTAAGCAACTACACGTTTCGTTTTCACAGCACTGTTTTGCTTCGATATGCTTCTCCTGCCACTGCTACGCGTTGCTTTTCCTGACCCTGCTTGACTATGCTTTTCCTGATAAGGCTTTCTTTTCCTTCCGAGGCTTTCCTTCGTCTCGCATTTCTTCCCTTTGCACTGCCGACCGTACCCGGCATGAGGGCCCTGCGGTCTTTGCCCCGCAGACGCCGGGAACCGGCAGGAGGGCTGGCCGCCAGCTCCTTGCATTTGCTTCGCTTCTCTTTGTTTCTCCTTGCTTTGCTTTGCTTTGCTCTGCTCTTCCGGGCACAGTTTTGCTTTTCCTTCTCTGCGTTCCTCTGCTGTTCTCGCCCCTGCTTTGCTTTCCTTTGCCTCAGATTGCTTTGCCTCAGATTGCTTTGCTTTTTTGTTGTTGTTGTTGTTGTTTCTTTTTTTCTTCTTCTTCTTTTTTTTTTTTTTTGTTAATATAGATACATATTCATTTTATTGCTTTGTTTTATTTTTGGACCTTTTGGCTTTGGTTTTCCTGGCCGCGCTTTGCTTTGCCTGGCCCTGCTTGTCATTTCTTTTCATTATGCCGCATTCTTTTCCCTAGCAGGGCTTTGCTTTGCCTTGCTCGGCTTTCCTCTTCATTTCTCTGCTCTCCTGTGCTGCGCTAGGCTTCCTTTGCAGACCGTCCCGACGATTTTGCCGATGAGGCGATCGGTATATTTCGGAACGCATAAACCCTCAGACACACAGCTGGGCCTCCCCGCAGCCCGGACACTGTCCCCTCGCAACTCGAGGGTGGGGGCACCAGGCCCGGCCACCCGACATGGTCAGTTCTGTGGCCCCAGCCGTGTGGCCTGCCGCTAGGCGGTCCCCACTGCTGCCCGTCTGGGGACGGTGTTGGGTGAGGTTTTGAACGACGATCAGTAACTACATGATTCCCACAACTACATTGGATGGAAGGCAACAATAAATAAATAAATAAATAAATAAATAAAGATAAAACCAGGTAAAGCAAGACATGGTTCTTGCCCGCTGTCACGGCGGACTATGAGGTGTCAGGGAGGCCGGGGAGCGGGCGAGCAGGGTACAGACATGTTGTGGTTTAACCCGGCTGGCAGCTAAACACCACACAGCCGTTCGCTCACCCTCCCCCCTCCCTCTCTGGGATGGGGGAGAGAAACGGGAAAGTGAAGCCGGTGAGTTGAGATAAAGACAGTTTATTAAGACAGGAATATAAAAATATAAGGAATATAAGGAATATAATAATAACAATAATAATAACAATAGTGATAATGATAATAGTATTAACAATAATAATGTGTAAGAAAACAAGTGATGCACAATGCAATTGCTCACCACCCGCTGACCGATGCCCAGCCTATTCCCGAGCAGCCGGCCCCCCCACCCCGGCCAGCCACCCCTATATATTGTTTAGCCATCCGAGTCTGGCCGAAAGCTCTACCCGGCATGAGGGCCCTGCGGTCTTTGCCCCGCAGACACTGGGAACCGGCAGGAGGGCTGGCCGCCAGCTCCTTACATGTGCTTCGCTTCTCTTTGTTTTTCCTTGCTCTGCTTTGCTTTGCTCTGCTCTGCTCTTCCGGGCACACTTTTGCTTTTCCTTCTCTACTTTGCTCTGCTTTTCTTGCCCCTGCTTTGCTTTGCTTTGCCTCAGATTGCTTTGCTTTGCTTTGTTTGCTCTGTCTTTCCTGGCACTGCTTTGCTTTTCCTCGTGCTACTTCGCTTTGCTTTGCTTTGCCTTGCTCTGCTTTGCCTCCACTGGCCATGTTTTCTTTTGCTTTTTCAGGCCACGCTTTCCTTTGTCTTGCTTCGCTTTGTATTCCTGCCACGGCTTTGCTTTACCTTCTCTGCTCTGCTTTGCTTTTCCTACACCTGCTGTGCTTTGCCTTGCTTCCTCAAACTGCTTTCTTCCTTTTGCTCTACATTTCCTGGCACTGCTTTCCTTTTCCTTGTGCTACTTCACTTTGCTTTGCTCTGCCTTGCACTGCTTTGCCTTTCCTGGACACGCTTTACTTTGCTTTTCCTGGCCCTGCTTTGCTTGGTGTGCTTTTTGCCTTTTTTTTTTTTTTTTTTTAATTTAGATATATATTCATTGCATTGCTTTGTTTTATTTCTGGACCTTTTTACTTTGGTTTTCCTGGCCGCGCTTTGCTTTTCCTGGCCATGCTTTTTCAGGCCATGCTTTCCTTTGTCTTACTTTGCTTCGTATTCCTGGCACCTCTTGGTTTTACTTTCTCTGCTCTGCTTTGCTTTTCCTACCCCTGCTGTGCTTTGCCTCGCCTCAAAATGCATTCTTTACTTTGCTCTACGTTTCCTGGCCCTGCTGGGACTTTCCTTGTACGAGTTTGCACTGCTTTGCTTTGCCTTGCTCTGCTTTGCCTTTCCTGGCCATGCTTTTTCAGGCCACGCTTTCCTTTGTCTTGCTTCGCTTCGTATTCCTGGCACCTCTTGGTTTTACTTTCTCTGCTCTGCTCTGCTTTTCCTACCCCTGCTGTGCTTTGCCTTGCCTCAAACTGCTTTCTTTACTTTGCTCTACGTTTCCTGGCCCTGCTGGGACTTTCCTTGTACGAGTTTGCACTGCTTTGCTTTGCCTTGCTCTGCTTTGCCTTTCCGGGCCATGCTTTTTCAGGCCACGCTTTCCTTTGTCTTGCTCTGCTTTTATTCCTGGCACTTCTTGGTTTTACTTTCTCTGCTCTGCTCTGCTTTTCCTACCCCTGCAGTGCTTTGCCTTGCCTCAATCTGCTTTCCTTACTTCGCTCTACGTTTCCTGGCACTGCTGGGACTTTCCTTGTACGAGTTTGCACTGCTTCGCTTTGCCTTGCTCTGCTTTGCCTTTCCGGGCCATGCTTTTTCAGGCCACGCTTTCCTTTGTCTTGCTTCGCTTCGTATACCTGACACCTCTTGGTTTTACTTTCTCTGCTCTGCTCTGCTTTTCCTACCCCTGCTGTGCTTTGCCTCGCCTCAAACTGCTTTCTTTACTTTGCTCTACGTTACCTGGCACTGCTGGGACTTTCCTTGTACAAGTTTGCACTGCTTTGCTTTGCCTTGCTCGGCTTTCCTCTTCATTTCTCTGCTCTCCTGTGCTGCGCTAGGCTTCCTTTGCAGACCGTCCCGACGATTTTGCCGATGAGGCGATCGGTATATTTCGGAACGCATAAACCCTCAGACACACAGCTGGGCCTCCCCGCAGCCCGGACACTGTCCCCTCGCAACTCGAGGGTGGGGGCAGCAGGCCCGGCCACCCGACATGGTCAGTTCTGTGGCCCCAGCCGTGTGGCCTGCCGCTAGGCGGTCCCCACTGCTATTCGTCTGGGGACGGTGTTGGGTGAGGTTTTGAACGACGATCAGTAACTACATGATTCCCACAACTACATCGGATGGAAGGCAACAATCAATAAATAAATAAATAAATAAAGATAAAACCAGGTAAAGCAAGACATGGTTCTTGCCCACTGTCACGGCGGACTAAGAGGTGTCAGGGAGGCCGGGGAGCGGGCGAGCAGGGTACAGCCACCGTCCGAGTCTGGCCGCCAGCTCTACCCGGCATGAGGGCCCTGCGGTCTTTGCCCCGCAGACACTGGGAACCGGCAGGAGGGCTGGCCGCCAGCTCCTTACATTTGCTTCGCTTCTCTTTCTTTTTCCTTGCTCTGCTTTGCTTTGCTCTGCTCTGCTCTTCCGGGCACACTTTTGGTTTTCCTTCTCTACTTTGCTCTGCTGTTCCTGCCCCTGCTTTGCTTTGCTTTGCCTCAGATTGCTTTGCTTTGCTTTGTTTGCTTTGTCTTTCCTGGCAATGTTATGCTTTTCCTCGTGCTACTTCGCTTTGCTTTGCTTTGCTTTGCCTTGCTCTAGTTTGCCTCCACTGGCCATGTTTTCTTTTGCTTTTTCAGGCCACGCTTTCCTTTGTTTTGCTTTGCTTTGTATTCCTGCCACGGCTTTGCTTTACCTTCTCTGCTCTGCTTTGCTTTTCCTACCCCTGCTGTGCTTTGCCTTGCCTCAAACTGCTTTCGTTAGTTTGCTCTACGTTTCCTGGCACTGCTGGGACTTTCCTTGTACGAGTTTGCACTGCTTTGCTTTGCCTTGCTCTGCTTTGCCTTTCCTGGCCATGCTTTTTCAGGCCACGCTTTCCTTTGTTTTGCTTTGCTTTTTATTCCAGGCACCTCTTGGTTTTACTTTCTCTGCTCTGCTCTGTTTTTCCTACCCCTGCTGTGCTTTGCCTTGCCTCCTCAAACTGCTTTCTTTCTTTTGCTCTACATTTCCTGGCCCTGCTTTGCTTTTCCTTGTGCTACTTTCCTTTGCTCTGCTCTGCCTTGCACCGCTTTGCCTTTCCTGGACACGCTTTTCTTTGCTTTTCCTGGCCCCGCTTTGCTTGGTCTTTTTTTTGCGTTTTTTTGTTTTGTTTGTTTGTTTGTTTGTTTGTTTTATTTTAATATAGATACATTTTCATTGCATTGCTTTGTTTTATTTTTGGACCTTTTTGCTTTGGTTTTCCTGGCCACGCTTTGCTTTTCCTGGCCATGCTTTTTCAGGCCATGCTTTCCTTTGTTTTGCTTTGCTTCGTATTCCTGCCACGACTTTGCTTTCCCTTCTCTGCTCTGCTTTGCTTTTCCTACCCCTGCAGTGCTTTGTCTCGCCTCAAACTGCTTTCTTTACTTTGCTCTACGTTTCCTGGCACTGCTGGGACTTTCCTTGTACAAGTTTGCACTGCTTTGCTTTGCCTTGCTCTGCGTTGCCTTTCCTGGCCATGCTTTTTCGGGCCACGCTTTCCTTTGTTTTGCTTCGCTTCGTATTCCTGGCACCTCTTGGTTTTACTTTCTCTGCTCTGCTCTGCTTGTCCTACCCCTGCTGTGCTTTACCTTGCCTCAAACTGCTTTCGTTACTTTGCTCTACGGTTCCTGGCACTGCTGGGACTTTCCTTGTACAAGTTTGCACTGCTTTGCTTTGCCTTGCTCGGCTTTCCTCTTCATTGCTCTGCTGTCCTGTGTTGCTCTAGGCTTCCTTTGCAGACCGTCCCGACGATTTTGCCAATGAGGCTATCGGTATATTTAGGAACGCATAAACCCTCAGACACACAGCTGGGCCTCCCCGCAGCCCGGACACTGTCCCCTCGCAACTCGAGGGTGGGGGCAGCAGGCCCGGCCACCCGACATGGTCAGTTCTGTGGCCCCAGCCGTGTGGCCCGCCGCTAGGCGGTCCCCACTGCTCCCCGTCTGGGGACGGTGTTGGGTGAGGTTTTGAACGACGATCAGTAAATACATGATTCCCACAACTACAGTGGATGGAAGGCAAGAATAAATAAATAAATAAATAAATGCAGGGGGAAAAAAAAAAAAAAAAAAAAAAAACAGGTAAAGCAAGACATGGTTCTTGCCCGCTGTCACGGCGGACTATGAGGTGTCAGGGAGGCCGGGGAGCGGGCGAGCAGGGTACAGCCACCGTCCGAGTCTGGCCGCCAGCTCTACCCGGCATGAGGGCCTTGCGGTCTTTGCCCCGCAGACACTGGGAACCGGCAGGAGGGCTGGCCGCCAGCTCCTTACATTTGCTTCGCTTCTCTTTCTTTTTCCTTGCTCTGCTTTGCTTTGCTCTGCTCTTCCGGGCACACTTTTGCTTTTCCTTCTCTACTTTGCTCTGCCTTTCTTGCCCCCGCTTTGCTTTGCTTTGCCTCAGATTGCTTTGCTTTGCTTTGTTTGCTCTGTCTTTCCTGGCACTGCTTTGCTTTTCCTTGTGCTACTTCACTTTGCTTTGCTCTGCCTTGCACTGCTTTGCCTTTCCTGGACACGCTTTACTTTGCTTTTCCTGGCCCTGCTTTGCTTGGTTTTTTTTTTGCCTTTTTTTTTTTTTTTTTTTTTTTTTTTACTTTAGATATATATTCATTGCATTGCTTTGTTTTATTTCTGGACCTTTTTACTTTGGTTTTCCTGGCCGCGCTTTGCTTTTCCTGGCCCTGCTTTTTCAGGCCATGCTTTCCTTTGTCTTACTTTGCTTCGTATTCCTGGCACCTCTTGGTTTTACTTTCTCTGCTCTGCTTTGCTTTTCCTACCCCTGCAGTGCTTTGCCTCGCCTCAAACTGCTTTCCTTACTTCGCTCTACGTTTCCTGGCACTGCTGGGACTTTCCTTGTACGAGTTTGCACTGCTTTGCTTTGCCTTGCTCTGCTTTGCCTCCACTGGCCATGTTTTCTTTTGCTTTTTCAGGCCACGCTTTCCTTTGTCTTGCTTCGCTTCGCTTTGTATTCCTGGCACCTCTAGGTTTTACTTTCTCTGCTCTGCTTTGCCTTGCCTCCAACTGCTTTCGTTACTTTGCTCTACCTTTCCTGGCACTGCTGGGACTTTCCTTGTACGAGTTTGCACTGCTTTGCTTTGCCTTGCTCTGCTTTGCCTTTCCTGGCCGTGCTTTTTCAGGCCACGCTTTCCTTTGTCTTGCTTCGCTTCGTATTCCTGGCACCTCTTGGTTTTACTTTCTCTGCTCTGCTCTGCTTTTCCTACCCCTGCTGTGCTTTGCCTTGCCTCAAACTGCTTTCTTTACTTTGCTCTACGTTTCCTGGCCCTGCTGGGACTTTCCTTGTACGAGTTTGCACTGCTTTGCTTTGCCTTGCTCTGCTTTGCCTTTCCGGGCCATGCTTTTTCAGGCCACGCTTTCCTTTGTCTTGCTCTGCTTTTATTCCTGGCACTTCTTGGTTTTACTTTCTCTGCTCTGCTCTGCTTTTCCTACCCCTGCAGTGCTTTGCCTTGCCTCAATCTGCTTTCGTTACTTCGCTCTACGTTTCCTGGCACTGCTGGGACTTTCCTTGTACGAGTTTGCACTGCTTCGCTTTGCCTTGCTCTGCTTTGCCTTTCCGGGCCATGCTTTTTCAGGCCACGCTTTCCTTTGTCTTGCTTCGCTTCGTATACCTGACACCTCTTGGTTTTACTTTCTCTGCTCTGCTCTGCTTTTCCTACCCCTGCTGTGCTTTGCCTCGCCTCAAACTGCTTTCTTTACTTTGCTCTACGTTACCTGGCACTGCTGGGACTTTCCTTGTACAAGTTTGCACTGCTTTGCTTTGCCTTGCTCGGCTTTCCTCTTCATTTCTCTGCTCTCCTGTGCTGCGCTAGGCTTCCTTTGCAGACCGTCCCGACGATTTTGCCGATGAGGCGATCGGTATATTTCGGAACGCATAAACCCTCAGACACACAGCTGGGCCTCCCCGCAGCCCGGACACTGTCCCCTCGCAACTCGAGGGTGGGGGCAGCAGGCCCGGCCACCCGACATGGTCAGTTCTGTGGCCCCAGCCGTGTGGCCTGCCGCTAGGCGGTCCCCACTGCTATTCGTCTGGGGACGGTGTTGGGTGAGGTTTTGAACGACGATCAGTAACTACATGATTCCCACAACTACATCGGATGGAAGGCAACAATCAATAAATAAATAAATAAATAAAGATAAAACCAGGTAAAGCAAGACATGGTTCTTGCCCACTGTCACGGCGGACTAAGAGGTGTCAGGGAGGCCGGGGAGCGGGCGAGCAGGGTACAGCCACCGTCCGAGTCTGGCCGCCAGCTCTACCCGGCATGAGGGCCTTGCGGTCTTTGCCCCGCAGACACTGGGAACCGGCAGGAGGGCTGGCCGCCAGCTCCTTCCATTTGCTTCGCTTCTCTTTCTTTTTCCTTGCTCTGCTTTGCTCTGCTCTGCTCTGCTCTTCCGGGCACACTTTTGCTTTTCCTTCTCTACTTTCCTCTGCTGTTCCTGCCCCTGCTTTGCTCTGCTTTGCCTCAGATTGCTTTGCTTTGCTTTGTTTGCTTTGTCTTTCCTGGCAATGCTTTGCTTTTCCTCGTGCTACTTCGCTTTGCTTTGCTTTGCTTTGCCTTGCTCTAGTTTACCTCCACTGGCCATGTTTTCTTTTGCTTTTTCAGGCCACGCTTTCCTTTGTTTTGCTTTGCTTTGTATTCCTGCCACGGCTTTGCTTTACCTTCTCTGCTCTGCTTTGCTTTTCCTACCCCTGCTGTGCTTTGCCTTGCCTCCTCAAACTGCTTTCGTTACTTTGCTCTACCTTTCCTGGCACTGCTGGGACTTTCCTTGTACGAGTTTGCACTGCTTTGCTTTGCCTTGCTCTGCGTTGCCTTTCCTGGCCATGCGTTTTCAGGCCATGCTTTCCTTTGTTTTCCTTTGCTTCGTATTCCTGGCACCTCTTGGTTTTACCTTCTCTGCTCTGCTTTGCTTTTCCTACCCCCGCTGTGCTTTGCTTCGCCTCAAACTGCTTTCTTTACTTTGCTCTACGTTTCCTGGCACTGCTGGGACTTTCCTTGTACGAGTTTGCACTGCTTTGCTTTGCCTTGCTCTGCTTTGCCTCCACTGGCCATGTTTTCTTTTGCTTTTTCAGGCCACGCTTTCCTTTGTCTTGCTTCGCTTCGCTTTGTATTCCTGGCACCTCTAGGTTTTACTTTCTCTGCTCTGCTTTGCCTTGCCTCCAACTGCTTTCGTTACTTTGCTCTACCTTTCCTGGCCCTGCTGGGACTTTCCTTGTACGAGTTTGCACTGCTTTGCTTTGCCTTGCTCTGCTTTGCCTTTCCTGGCCGTGCTTTTTCAGGCCACGCTTTCCTTTGTTTTGCTTTGCTTTTTATTCCAGGCACCTCTTGGTTTTACTTTCTCTGCTCTGCTCTGTTTTTCCTACCCCTGCTGTGCTTTGCCTTGCCTCCTCAAACTGCTTTCTTTCTTTTGCTCTACATTTCCTGGCCCTGCTTTGCTTTTCCTTGTGCTACTTTCCTTTGCTTTGCTCTGCCTTGCACCGCTTTGCCTTTCCTGGACACGCTTTTCTTTGCTTTTCCTGGCCCTGCTTTGCTTGGTCTTTTTTTTGCGTTTTTTTGTTTTGTTTGTTTGTTTGTTTGTTTGTTTTATTTTAGTATAGATACATTTTCATTGCATTGCTTTGTTTTATTTTTGGACCTTTTTGCTTTGGTTTTCCTGGCCACGCTTTGCTTTTCCTGGCCATGCTTTTTCAGGCCATGCTTTCCTTTGTTTTGCTTTGCTTCGTATTCCTGCCACGACTTTGCTTTACCTTCTCTGCTCTGCTTTGCTTTTCCTACCCCTGTTGTGCTTTGTCTCGCCTCAAACTGCTTTCTTTACTTTGCTCTACGTTTCCTGGCACTGCTGGGACTTTCCTTGTACGAGTTTGCACTGCTTTGCTTTGCCTTGCTCTGCGTTGCCTTTCCTGGCCATGCTTTTTCGGGCCACGCTTTCCTTTGTTTTGCTTTGCTTCGTATTCCTGGCACCTCTTGGTTTTACTTTCTCTGCTCTGCTCTGCTTGTCCTACCCCTGCTGTGCTTTGCCTTGCCTCCAACTGCTTTCGTTACTTTGCTCTACGTTTCCTGGCACTGCTGGGACTTTCCTTGTACAAGTTTGCACTGCTTTGCTTTGCCTTGCTCGGCTTTCCTCTTCATTGCTCTCCTGTCCTGTGTTGCGCTAGGCTTCCTTTGCAGACTGTCCCGACGATTTTGCCAATGAGGCTATCGGTATATTTCGGAACGCATAAACCCTCAGACACACAGCTGGGCCTCCCCGCAGCCCGGACACTGTCCCCTCGCAACTCGAGGGTGGGGGCAGCAGGCCCGGCCACCCGACATGGTCAGTTCTGTGGCCCCAGCCGTGTGGCCCGCCGCTAGGCGGTCCCCACTGCTCCCCGTCTGGGGACGGTGTTGGGTGAGGTTTTGAACGACGATCAGTAACTACATGATTCCCACAACTACAGTTAATGGAAGGCAAGAATAAATAAATAAATAAATAAATGCAGGGGGAAAAAAAAAAAAAAAAAATCAGGTAAAGCAAGACATGGTTCTTGCCCGCTGTCACGGCGGACTATGAGGGTTCAGGGAGGCCGGGGAGCGGGCGAGCAGGGTACAGCCACCGTCCGAGTCTGGCCGCCAGCTCTACCCGGCATGAGGGCCCTGCGGTCTTTGCCCCGCAGACACTGGGAACCGGCAGGAGGGCTGGCCGCCAGCTCCTTCCATTTGCTTCGCTTCTCTTTCTTTTTCCTTGCTCTGCTTTGCTCTGCTCTGCTCTGCTCTTCCGGGCACACTTTTGCTTTTCCTTCTCTACTTTCCTCTGCTGTTCCTGCCCCTGCTTTGCTCTGCTTTGCCTCAGATTGCTTTGCTTTGCTTTGTTTGCTTTGTCTTTCCTGGCAATGCTTTGCTTTTCCTCGTGCTACTTCGCTTTGCTTTGCTTTGCTTTGCCTTGCTCTAGTTTACCTCCACTGGCCATGTTTTCTTTTGCTTTTTCAGGCCACGCTTTCCTTTGTTTTGCTTTGCTTTGTATTCCTGCCACGGCTTTGCTTTACCTTCTCTGCTCTGCTTTGCTTTTCCTACCCCTGCTGTGCTTTGCCTTGCCTCCTCAAACTGCTTTCGTTACTTTGCTCTACCTTTCCTGGCACTGCTGGGACTTTCCTTGTACGAGTTTGCACTGCTTTGCTTTGCCTTGCTCTGCGTTGCCTTTCCTGGCCATGCGTTTTCAGGCCATGCTTTCCTTTGTTTTCCTTTGCTTCGTATTCCTGGCACCTCTTGGTTTTACCTTCTCTGCTCTGCTTTGCTTTTCCTACCCCCGCTGTGCTTTGCTTCGCCTCAAACTGCTTTCTTTACTTTGCTCTACGTTTCCTGGCACTGCTGGGACTTTCCTTGTACGAGTTTGCACTGCTTTGCTTTGCCTTGCTCTGCTTTGCCTCCACTGGCCATGTTTTCTTTTGCTTTTTCAGGCCACGCTTTCCTTTGTCTTGCTTCGCTTCGCTTTGTATTCCTGGCACCTCTAGGTTTTACTTTCTCTGCTCTGCTTTGCCTTGCCTCCAACTGCTTTCGTTACTTTGCTCTACCTTTCCTGGCCCTGCTGGGACTTTCCTTGTACGAGTTTGCACTGCTTTGCTTTGCCTTGCTCTGCTTTGCCTTTCCTGGCCGTGCTTTTTCAGGCCACGCTTTCCTTTGTTTTGCTTTGCTTTTTATTCCAGGCACCTCTTGGTTTTACTTTCTCTGCTCTGCTCTGTTTTTCCTACCCCTGCTGTGCTTTGCCTTGCCTCCTCAAACTGCTTTCTTTCTTTTGCTCTACATTTCCTGGCCCTGCTTTGCTTTTCCTTGTGCTACTTTCCTTTGCTTTGCTCTGCCTTGCACCGCTTTGCCTTTCCTGGACACGCTTTTCTTTGCTTTTCCTGGCCCTGCTTTGCTTGGTCTTTTTTTTGCGTTTTTTTGTTTTGTTTGTTTGTTTGTTTGTTTGTTTTATTTTAGTATAGATACATTTTCATTGCATTGCTTTGTTTTATTTTTGGACCTTTTTGCTTTGGTTTTCCTGGCCACGCTTTGCTTTTCCTGGCCATGCTTTTTCAGGCCATGCTTTCCTTTGTTTTGCTTTGCTTCGTATTCCTGCCACGACTTTGCTTTACCTTCTCTGCTCTGCTTTGCTTTTCCTACCCCTGTTGTGCTTTGTCTCGCCTCAAACTGCTTTCTTTACTTTGCTCTACGTTTCCTGGCACTGCTGGGACTTTCCTTGTACGAGTTTGCACTGCTTTGCTTTGCCTTGCTCTGCGTTGCCTTTCCTGGCCATGCTTTTTCGGGCCACGCTTTCCTTTGTTTTGCTTTGCTTCGTATTCCTGGCACCTCTTGGTTTTACTTTCTCTGCTCTGCTCTGCTTGTCCTACCCCTGCTGTGCTTTGCCTTGCCTCCAACTGCTTTCGTTACTTTGCTCTACGTTTCCTGGCACTGCTGGGACTTTCCTTGTACAAGTTTGCACTGCTTTGCTTTGCCTTGCTCGGCTTTCCTCTTCATTGCTCTCCTGTCCTGTGTTGCGCTAGGCTTCCTTTGCAGACTGTCCCGACGATTTTGCCAATGAGGCTATCGGTATATTTCGGAACGCATAAACCCTCAGACACACAGCTGGGCCTCCCCGCAGCCCGGACACTGTCCCCTCGCAACTCGAGGGTGGGGGCAGCAGGCCCGGCCACCCGACATGGTCAGTTCTGTGGCCCCAGCCGTGTGGCCCGCCGCTAGGCGGTCCCCACTGCTCCCCGTCTGGGGACGGTGTTGGGTGAGGTTTTGAACGACGATCAGTAACTACATGATTCCCACAACTACAGTTAATGGAAGGCAAGAATAAATAAATAAATAAATAAATGCAGGGGGAAAAAAAAAAAAAAAAATCAGGTAAAGCAAGACATGGTTCTTGCCCGCTGTCACGGCGGACTATGAGGGTTCAGGGAGGCCGGGGAGCGGGCGAGCAGGGTACAGCCACCGTCCGAGTCTGGCCGCCAGCTCTACCCGGCATGAGGGCCCTGCGGTCTTTGCCCCGCAGACACTGGGAACCGGCAGGAGGGCTGGCCGCCAGCTCCTTCCATTTGCTTCGCTTCTCTTTCTTTTTCCTTGCTCTGCTTTGCTCTGCTCTGCTCTGCTCTTCCGGGCACACTTTTGCTTTTCCTTCTCTACTTTCCTCTGCTGTTCCTGCCCCTGCTTTGCTCTGCTTTGCCTCAGATTGCTTTGCTTTGCTTTGTTTGCTTTGTCTTTCCTGGCAATGCTTTGCTTTTCCTCGTGCTACTTCGCTTTGCTTTGCTTTGCTTTGCCTTGCTCTAGTTTACCTCCACTGGCCATGTTTTCTTTTGCTTTTTCAGGCCACGCTTTCCTTTGTTTTGCTTTGCTTTGTATTCCTGCCACGGCTTTGCTTTACCTTCTCTGCTCTGCTTTGCTTTTCCTACCCCTGCTGTGCTTTGCCTTGCCTCCTCAAACTGCTTTCGTTACTTTGCTCTACCTTTCCTGGCACTGCTGGGACTTTCCTTGTACGAGTTTGCACTGCTTTGCTTTGCCTTGCTCTGCGTTGCCTTTCCTGGCCATGCGTTTTCAGGCCATGCTTTCCTTTGTTTTCCTTTGCTTCGTATTCCTGGCACCTCTTGGTTTTACCTTCTCTGCTCTGCTTTGCTTTTCCTACCCCCGCTGTGCTTTGCTTCGCCTCAAACTGCTTTCTTTACTTTGCTCTACGTTTCCTGGCACTGCTGGGACTTTCCTTGTACGAGTTTGCACTGCTTTGCTTTGCCTTGCTCTGCTTTGCCTCCACTGGCCATGTTTTCTTTTGCTTTTTCAGGCCACGCTTTCCTTTGTCTTGCTTCGCTTCGCTTTGTATTCCTGGCACCTCTAGGTTTTACTTTCTCTGCTCTGCTTTGCCTTGCCTCCAACTGCTTTCGTTACTTTGCTCTACCTTTCCTGGCCCTGCTGGGACTTTCCTTGTACGAGTTTGCACTGCTTTGCTTTGCCTTGCTCTGCTTTGCCTTTCCTGGCCGTGCTTTTTCAGGCCACGCTTTCCTTTGTTTTGCTTTGCTTTTTATTCCAGGCACCTCTTGGTTTTACTTTCTCTGCTCTGCTCTGTTTTTCCTACCCCTGCTGTGCTTTGCCTTGCCTCCTCAAACTGCTTTCTTTCTTTTGCTCTACATTTCCTGGCCCTGCTTTGCTTTTCCTTGTGCTACTTTCCTTTGCTTTGCTCTGCCTTGCACCGCTTTGCCTTTCCTGGACACGCTTTTCTTTGCTTTTCCTGGCCCTGCTTTGCTTGGTCTTTTTTTTGCGTTTTTTTGTTTTGTTTGTTTGTTTGTTTGTTTGTTTTATTTTAGTATAGATACATTTTCATTGCATTGCTTTGTTTTATTTTTGGACCTTTTTGCTTTGGTTTTCCTGGCCACGCTTTGCTTTTCCTGGCCATGCTTTTTCAGGCCATGCTTTCCTTTGTTTTGCTTTGCTTCGTATTCCTGCCACGACTTTGCTTTACCTTCTCTGCTCTGCTTTGCTTTTCCTACCCCTGTTGTGCTTTGTCTCGCCTCAAACTGCTTTCTTTACTTTGCTCTACGTTTCCTGGCACTGCTGGGACTTTCCTTGTACGAGTTTGCACTGCTTTGCTTTGCCTTGCTCTGCGTTGCCTTTCCTGGCCATGCTTTTTCGGGCCACGCTTTCCTTTGTTTTGCTTTGCTTCGTATTCCTGGCACCTCTTGGTTTTACTTTCTCTGCTCTGCTCTGCTTGTCCTACCCCTGCTGTGCTTTGCCTTGCCTCCAACTGCTTTCGTTACTTTGCTCTACGTTTCCTGGCACTGCTGGGACTTTCCTTGTACAAGTTTGCACTGCTTTGCTTTGCCTTG
Source organism: Anser anser (assembly GCF_964211835.1). Classification (NCBI taxonomy): domain Eukaryota; kingdom Metazoa; phylum Chordata; class Aves; order Anseriformes; family Anatidae; genus Anser; species Anser anser. The sequence goes on along the minus strand of NW_028154024.1, from coordinate 88,058 downwards.
CTCGGCTTTCCTCTTCATTGCTCTCCTGTCCTGTGTTGCGCTAGGCTTCCTTTGCAGACTGTCCCGACGATTTTGCCAATGAGGCTATCGGTATATTTCGGAACGCATAAACCCTCAGACACACAGCTGGGCCTCCCCGCAGCCCGGACACTGTCCCCTCGCAACTCGAGGGTGGGGGCAGCAGGCCCGGCCACCCGACATGGTCAGTTCTGTGGCCCCAGCCGTGTGGCCCGCCGCTAGGCGGTCCCCACTGCTCCCCGTCTGGGGACGGTGTTGGGTGAGGTTTTGAACGACGATCAGTAACTACATGATTCCCACAACTACAGTTAATGGAAGGCAAGAATAAATAAATAAATAAATAAATGCAGGGGGAAAAAAAAAAAAAAAAAATCAGGTAAAGCAAGACATGGTTCTTGCCCGCTGTCACGGCGGACTATGAGGGTTCAGGGAGGCCGGGGAGCGGGCGAGCAGGGTACAGCCACCGTCCGAGTCTGGCCGCCAGCTCTACCCGGCATGAGGGCCCTGCGGTCTTTGCCCCGCAGACACTGGGAACCGGCAGGAGGGCTGGCCGCCAGCTCCTTCCATTTGCTTCGCTTCTCTTTCTTTTTCCTTGCTCTGCTTTGCTCTGCTCTGCTCTGCTCTTCCGGGCACACTTTTGCTTTTCCTTCTCTACTTTCCTCTGCTGTTCCTGCCCCTGCTTTGCTCTGCTTTGCCTCAGATTGCTTTGCTTTGCTTTGTTTGCTTTGTCTTTCCTGGCAATGCTTTGCTTTTCCTCGTGCTACTTCGCTTTGCTTTGCTTTGCTTTGCCTTGCTCTAGTTTACCTCCACTGGCCATGTTTTCTTTTGCTTTTTCAGGCCACGCTTTCCTTTGTTTTGCTTTGCTTTGTATTCCTGCCACGGCTTTGCTTTACCTTCTCTGCTCTGCTTTGCTTTTCCTACCCCTGCTGTGCTTTGCCTTGCCTCCTCAAACTGCTTTCGTTACTTTGCTCTACCTTTCCTGGCACTGCTGGGACTTTCCTTGTACGAGTTTGCACTGCTTTGCTTTGCCTTGCTCTGCGTTGCCTTTCCTGGCCATGCGTTTTCAGGCCATGCTTTCCTTTGTTTTCCTTTGCTTCGTATTCCTGGCACCTCTTGGTTTTACCTTCTCTGCTCTGCTTTGCTTTTCCTACCCCCGCTGTGCTTTGCTTCGCCTCAAACTGCTTTCTTTACTTTGCTCTACGTTTCCTGGCACTGCTGGGACTTTCCTTGTACGAGTTTGCACTGCTTTGCTTTGCCTTGCTCTGCTTTGCCTCCACTGGCCATGTTTTCTTTTGCTTTTTCAGGCCACGCTTTCCTTTGTCTTGCTTCGCTTCGCTTTGTATTCCTGGCACCTCTAGGTTTTACTTTCTCTGCTCTGCTTTGCCTTGCCTCCAACTGCTTTCGTTACTTTGCTCTACCTTTCCTGGCCCTGCTGGGACTTTCCTTGTACGAGTTTGCACTGCTTTGCTTTGCCTTGCTCTGCTTTGCCTTTCCTGGCCGTGCTTTTTCAGGCCACGCTTTCCTTTGTTTTGCTTTGCTTTTTATTCCAGGCACCTCTTGGTTTTACTTTCTCTGCTCTGCTCTGTTTTTCCTACCCCTGCTGTGCTTTGCCTTGCCTCCTCAAACTGCTTTCTTTCTTTTGCTCTACATTTCCTGGCCCTGCTTTGCTTTTCCTTGTGCTACTTTCCTTTGCTTTGCTCTGCCTTGCACCGCTTTGCCTTTCCTGGACACGCTTTTCTTTGCTTTTCCTGGCCCTGCTTTGCTTGGTCTTTTTTTTGCGTTTTTTTGTTTTGTTTGTTTGTTTGTTTGTTTGTTTTATTTTAGTATAGATACATTTTCATTGCATTGCTTTGTTTTATTTTTGGACCTTTTTGCTTTGGTTTTCCTGGCCACGCTTTGCTTTTCCTGGCCATGCTTTTTCAGGCCATGCTTTCCTTTGTTTTGCTTTGCTTCGTATTCCTGCCACGACTTTGCTTTACCTTCTCTGCTCTGCTTTGCTTTTCCTACCCCTGTTGTGCTTTGTCTCGCCTCAAACTGCTTTCTTTACTTTGCTCTACGTTTCCTGGCACTGCTGGGACTTTCCTTGTACGAGTTTGCACTGCTTTGCTTTGCCTTGCTCTGCGTTGCCTTTCCTGGCCATGCTTTTTCGGGCCACGCTTTCCTTTGTTTTGCTTTGCTTCGTATTCCTGGCACCTCTTGGTTTTACTTTCTCTGCTCTGCTCTGCTTGTCCTACCCCTGCTGTGCTTTGCCTTGCCTCCAACTGCTTTCGTTACTTTGCTCTACGTTTCCTGGCACTGCTGGGACTTTCCTTGTACAAGTTTGCACTGCTTTGCTTTGCCTTGCTCGGCTTTCCTCTTCATTGCTCTCCTGTCCTGTGTTGCGCTAGGCTTCCTTTGCAGACTGTCCCGACGATTTTGCCAATGAGGCTATCGGTATATTTCGGAACGCATAAACCCTCAGACACACAGCTGGGCCTCCCCGCAGCCCGGACACTGTCCCCTCGCAACTCGAGGGTGGGGGCAGCAGGCCCGGCCACCCGACATGGTCAGTTCTGTGGCCCCAGCCGTGTGGCCCGCCGCTAGGCGGTCCCCACTGCTCCCCGTCTGGGGACGGTGTTGGGTGAGGTTTTGAACGACGATCAGTAACTACATGATTCCCACAACTACAGTTAATGGAAGGCAAGAATAAATAAATAAATAAATAAATGCAGGGGGAAAAAAAAAAAAAAAAATCAGGTAAAGCAAGACATGGTTCTTGCCCGCTGTCACGGCGGACTATGAGGGTTCAGGGAGGCCGGGGAGCGGGCGAGCAGGGTACAGCCACCGTCCGAGTCTGGCCGCCAGCTCTACCCGGCATGAGGGCCCTGCGGTCTTTGCCCCGCAGACACTGGGAACCGGCAGGAGGGCTGGCCGCCAGCTCCTTCCATTTGCTTCGCTTCTCTTTCTTTTTCCTTGCTCTGCTTTGCTCTGCTCTGCTCTGCTCTTCCGGGCACACTTTTGCTTTTCCTTCTCTACTTTCCTCTGCTGTTCCTGCCCCTGCTTTGCTCTGCTTTGCCTCAGATTGCTTTGCTTTGCTTTGTTTGCTTTGTCTTTCCTGGCAATGCTTTGCTTTTCCTCGTGCTACTTCGCTTTGCTTTGCTTTGCTTTGCCTTGCTCTAGTTTACCTCCACTGGCCATGTTTTCTTTTGCTTTTTCAGGCCACGCTTTCCTTTGTTTTGCTTTGCTTTGTATTCCTGCCACGGCTTTGCTTTACCTTCTCTGCTCTGCTTTGCTTTTCCTACCCCTGCTGTGCTTTGCCTTGCCTCCTCAAACTGCTTTCGTTACTTTGCTCTACCTTTCCTGGCACTGCTGGGACTTTCCTTGTACGAGTTTGCACTGCTTTGCTTTGCCTTGCTCTGCGTTGCCTTTCCTGGCCATGCGTTTTCAGGCCATGCTTTCCTTTGTTTTCCTTTGCTTCGTATTCCTGGCACCTCTTGGTTTTACCTTCTCTGCTCTGCTTTGCTTTTCCTACCCCCGCTGTGCTTTGCTTCGCCTCAAACTGCTTTCTTTACTTTGCTCTACGTTTCCTGGCACTGCTGGGACTTTCCTTGTACGAGTTTGCACTGCTTTGCTTTGCCTTGCTCTGCTTTGCCTCCACTGGCCATGTTTTCTTTTGCTTTTTCAGGCCACGCTTTCCTTTGTCTTGCTTCGCTTCGCTTTGTATTCCTGGCACCTCTAGGTTTTACTTTCTCTGCTCTGCTTTGCCTTGCCTCCAACTGCTTTCGTTACTTTGCTCTACCTTTCCTGGCCCTGCTGGGACTTTCCTTGTACGAGTTTGCACTGCTTTGCTTTGCCTTGCTCTGCTTTGCCTTTCCTGGCCGTGCTTTTTCAGGCCACGCTTTCCTTTGTTTTGCTTTGCTTTTTATTCCAGGCACCTCTTGGTTTTACTTTCTCTGCTCTGCTCTGTTTTTCCTACCCCTGCTGTGCTTTGCCTTGCCTCCTCAAACTGCTTTCTTTCTTTTGCTCTACATTTCCTGGCCCTGCTTTGCTTTTCCTTGTGCTACTTTCCTTTGCTTTGCTCTGCCTTGCACCGCTTTGCCTTTCCTGGACACGCTTTTCTTTGCTTTTCCTGGCCCTGCTTTGCTTGGTCTTTTTTTTGCGTTTTTTTGTTTTGTTTGTTTGTTTGTTTGTTTGTTTTATTTTAGTATAGATACATTTTCATTGCATTGCTTTGTTTTATTTTTGGACCTTTTTGCTTTGGTTTTCCTGGCCACGCTTTGCTTTTCCTGGCCATGCTTTTTCAGGCCATGCTTTCCTTTGTTTTGCTTTGCTTCGTATTCCTGCCACGACTTTGCTTTACCTTCTCTGCTCTGCTTTGCTTTTCCTACCCCTGTTGTGCTTTGTCTCGCCTCAAACTGCTTTCTTTACTTTGCTCTACGTTTCCTGGCACTGCTGGGACTTTCCTTGTACGAGTTTGCACTGCTTTGCTTTGCCTTGCTCTGCGTTGCCTTTCCTGGCCATGCTTTTTCGGGCCACGCTTTCCTTTGTTTTGCTTTGCTTCGTATTCCTGGCACCTCTTGGTTTTACTTTCTCTGCTCTGCTCTGCTTGTCCTACCCCTGCTGTGCTTTGCCTTGCCTCCAACTGCTTTCGTTACTTTGCTCTACGTTTCCTGGCACTGCTGGGACTTTCCTTGTACAAGTTTGCACTGCTTTGCTTTGCCTTGCTCGGCTTTCCTCTTCATTGCTCTCCTGTCCTGTGTTGCGCTAGGCTTCCTTTGCAGACTGTCCCGACGATTTTGCCAATGAGGCTATCGGTATATTTCGGAACGCATAAACCCTCAGACACACAGCTGGGCCTCCCCGCAGCCCGGACACTGTCCCCTCGCAACTCGAGGGTGGGGGCAGCAGGCCCGGCCACCCGACATGGTCAGTTCTGTGGCCCCAGCCGTGTGGCCCGCCGCTAGGCGGTCCCCACTGCTCCCCGTCTGGGGACGGTGTTGGGTGAGGTTTTGAACGACGATCAGTAACTACATGATTCCCACAACTACAGTTAATGGAAGGCAAGAATAAATAAATAAATAAATAAATGCAGGGGGGAAAAAAAAAAAAAAAAATCAGGTAAAGCAAGACATGGTTCTTGCCCGCTGTCACGGCGGACTATGAGGGTTCAGGGAGGCCGGGGAGCGGGCGAGCAGGGTACAGCCACCGTCCGAGTCTGGCCGCCAGCTCTACCCGGCATGAGGGCCCTGCGGTCTTTGCCCCGCAGACACTGGGAACCGGCAGGAGGGCTGGCCGCCAGCTCCTTCCATTTGCTTCGCTTCTCTTTCTTTTTCCTTGCTCTGCTTTGCTCTGCTCTGCTCTGCTCTTCCGGGCACACTTTTGCTTTTCCTTCTCTACTTTCCTCTGCTGTTCCTGCCCCTGCTTTGCTCTGCTTTGCCTCAGATTGCTTTGCTTTGCTTTGTTTGCTTTGTCTTTCCTGGCAATGCTTTGCTTTTCCTCGTGCTACTTCGCTTTGCTTTGCTTTGCTTTGCCTTGCTCTAGTTTACCTCCACTGGCCATGTTTTCTTTTGCTTTTTCAGGCCACGCTTTCCTTTGTTTTGCTTTGCTTTGTATTCCTGCCACGGCTTTGCTTTACCTTCTCTGCTCTGCTTTGCTTTTCCTACCCCTGCTGTGCTTTGCCTTGCCTCCTCAAACTGCTTTCGTTACTTTGCTCTACCTTTCCTGGCACTGCTGGGACTTTCCTTGTACGAGTTTGCACTGCTTTGCTTTGCCTTGCTCTGCGTTGCCTTTCCTGGCCATGCGTTTTCAGGCCATGCTTTCCTTTGTTTTCCTTTGCTTCGTATTCCTGGCACCTCTTGGTTTTACCTTCTCTGCTCTGCTTTGCTTTTCCTACCCCCGCTGTGCTTTGCTTCGCCTCAAACTGCTTTCTTTACTTTGCTCTACGTTTCCTGGCACTGCTGGGACTTTCCTTGTACGAGTTTGCACTGCTTTGCTTTGCCTTGCTCTGCTTTGCCTCCACTGGCCATGTTTTCTTTTGCTTTTTCAGGCCACGCTTTCCTTTGTCTTGCTTCGCTTCGCTTTGTATTCCTGGCACCTCTAGGTTTTACTTTCTCTGCTCTGCTTTGCCTTGCCTCCAACTGCTTTCGTTACTTTGCTCTACCTTTCCTGGCCCTGCTGGGACTTTCCTTGTACGAGTTTGCACTGCTTTGCTTTGCCTTGCTCTGCTTTGCCTTTCCTGGCCGTGCTTTTTCAGGCCACGCTTTCCTTTGTTTTGCTTTGCTTTTTATTCCAGGCACCTCTTGGTTTTACTTTCTCTGCTCTGCTCTGTTTTTCCTACCCCTGCTGTGCTTTGCCTTGCCTCCTCAAACTGCTTTCTTTCTTTTGCTCTACATTTCCTGGCCCTGCTTTGCTTTTCCTTGTGCTACTTTCCTTTGCTTTGCTCTGCCTTGCACCGCTTTGCCTTTCCTGGACACGCTTTTCTTTGCTTTTCCTGGCCCTGCTTTGCTTGGTCTTTTTTTTGCGTTTTTTTGTTTTGTTTGTTTGTTTGTTTGTTTGTTTTATTTTAGTATAGATACATTTTCATTGCATTGCTTTGTTTTATTTTTGGACCTTTTTGCTTTGGTTTTCCTGGCCACGCTTTGCTTTTCCTGGCCATGCTTTTTCAGGCCATGCTTTCCTTTGTTTTGCTTTGCTTCGTATTCCTGCCACGACTTTGCTTTACCTTCTCTGCTCTGCTTTGCTTTTCCTACCCCTGTTGTGCTTTGTCTCGCCTCAAACTGCTTTCTTTACTTTGCTCTACGTTTCCTGGCACTGCTGGGACTTTCCTTGTACGAGTTTGCACTGCTTTGCTTTGCCTTGCTCTGCGTTGCCTTTCCTGGCCATGCTTTTTCGGGCCACGCTTTCCTTTGTTTTGCTTTGCTTCGTATTCCTGGCACCTCTTGGTTTTACTTTCTCTGCTCTGCTCTGCTTGTCCTACCCCTGCTGTGCTTTGCCTTGCCTCCAACTGCTTTCGTTACTTTGCTCTACGTTTCCTGGCACTGCTGGGACTTTCCTTGTACAAGTTTGCACTGCTTTGCTTTGCCTTGCTCGGCTTTCCTCTTCATTGCTCTCCTGTCCTGTGTTGCGCTAGGCTTCCTTTGCAGACTGTCCCGACGATTTTGCCAATGAGGCTATCGGTATATTTCGGAACGCATAAACCCTCAGACACACAGCTGGGCCTCCCCGCAGCCCGGACACTGTCCCCTCGCAACTCGAGGGTGGGGGCAGCAGGCCCGGCCACCCGACATGGTCAGTTCTGTGGCCCCAGCCGTGTGGCCCGCCGCTAGGCGGTCCCCACTGCTCCCCGTCTGGGGACGGTGTTGGGTGAGGTTTTGAACGACGATCAGTAACTACATGATTCCCACAACTACAGTTAATGGAAGGCAAGAATAAATAAATAAATAAATAAATGCAGGGGGGAAAAAAAAAAAAAAAAATCAGGTAAAGCAAGACATGGTTCTTGCCCGCTGTCACGGCGGACTATGAGGGTTCAGGGAGGCCGGGCAGCGGGCGAGCAGGGTACAGCCACCGTCCGAGTCTGGCCGCCAGCTCTACCCGGCATGAGGGCCCTGCGGTCTTTGCCCCGCAGACACTGGGAACCGGCAGGAGGGCTGGCCGCCAGCTCCTTCCATTTGCTTCGCTTCTCTTTCTTTTTCCTTGCTCTGCTTTGCTCTGCTCTGCTCTGCTCTTCCGGGCACACTTTTGCTTTTCCTTCTCTACTTTCCTCTGCTGTTCCTGCCCCTGCTTTGCTCTGCTTTGCCTCAGATTGCTTTGCTTTGCTTTGTTTGCTTTGTCTTTCCTGGCAATGCTTTGCTTTTCCTCGTGCTACTTCGCTTTGCTTTGCTTTGCTTTGCCTTGCTCTAGTTTACCTCCACTGGCCATGTTTTCTTTTGCTTTTTCAGGCCACGCTTTCCTTTGTTTTGCTTTGCTTTGTATTCCTGCCACGGCTTTGCTTTACCTTCTCTGCTCTGCTTTGCTTTTCCTACCCCTGCTGTGCTTTGCCTTGCCTCCTCAAACTGCTTTCGTTACTTTGCTCTACCTTTCCTGGCACTGCTGGGACTTTCCTTGTACGAGTTTGCACTGCTTTGCTTTGCCTTGCTCTGCGTTGCCTTTCCTGGCCATGCGTTTTCAGGCCATGCTTTCCTTTGTTTTCCTTTGCTTCGTATTCCTGGCACCTCTTGGTTTTACCTTCTCTGCTCTGCTTTGCTTTTCCTACCCCCGCTGTGCTTTGCTTCGCCTCAAACTGCTTTCTTTACTTTGCTCTACGTTTCCTGGCACTGCTGGGACTTTCCTTGTACGAGTTTGCACTGCTTTGCTTTGCCTTGCTCTGCTTTGCCTCCACTGGCCATGTTTTCTTTTGCTTTTTCAGGCCACGCTTTCCTTTGTCTTGCTTCGCTTCGCTTTGTATTCCTGGCACCTCTAGGTTTTACTTTCTCTGCTCTGCTTTGCCTTGCCTCCAACTGCTTTCGTTACTTTGCTCTACCTTTCCTGGCCCTGCTGGGACTTTCCTTGTACGAGTTTGCACTGCTTTGCTTTGCCTTGCTCTGCTTTGCCTTTCCTGGCCGTGCTTTTTCAGGCCACGCTTTCCTTTGTTTTGCTTTGCTTTTTATTCCAGGCACCTCTTGGTTTTACTTTCTCTGCTCTGCTCTGTTTTTCCTACCCCTGCTGTGCTTTGCCTTGCCTCCTCAAACTGCTTTCTTTCTTTTGCTCTACATTTCCTGGCCCTGCTTTGCTTTTCCTTGTGCTACTTTCCTTTGCTTTGCTCTGCCTTGCACCGCTTTGCCTTTCCTGGACACGCTTTTCTTTGCTTTTCCTGGCCCTGCTTTGCTTGGTCTTTTTTTTGCGTTTTTTTGTTTTGTTTGTTTGTTTGTTTGTTTGTTTTATTTTAGTATAGATACATTTTCATTGCATTGCTTTGTTTTATTTTTGGACCTTTTTGCTTTGGTTTTCCTGGCCACGCTTTGCTTTTCCTGGCCATGCTTTTTCAGGCCATGCTTTCCTTTGTTTTGCTTTGCTTCGTATTCCTGCCACGACTTTGCTTTACCTTCTCTGCTCTGCTTTGCTTTTCCTACCCCTGTTGTGCTTTGTCTCGCCTCAAACTGCTTTCTTTACTTTGCTCTACGTTTCCTGGCACTGCTGGGACTTTCCTTGTACGAGTTTGCACTGCTTTGCTTTGCCTTGCTCTGCGTTGCCTTTCCTGGCCATGCTTTTTCGGGCCACGCTTTCCTTTGTTTTGCTTTGCTTCGTATTCCTGGCACCTCTTGGTTTTACTTTCTCTGCTCTGCTCTGCTTGTCCTACCCCTGCTGTGCTTTGCCTTGCCTCCAACTGCTTTCGTTACTTTGCTCTACGTTTCCTGGCACTGCTGGGACTTTCCTTGTACAAGTTTGCACTGCTTTGCTTTGCCTTGCTCGGCTTTCCTCTTCATTGCTCTCCTGTCCTGTGTTGCGCTAGGCTTCCTTTGCAGACTGTCCCGACGATTTTGCCAATGAGGCTATCGGTATATTTCGGAACGCATAAACCCTCAGACACACAGCTGGGCCTCCCCGCAGCCCGGACACTGTCCCCTCGCAACTCGAGGGTGGGGGCAGCAGGCCCGGCCACCCGACATGGTCAGTTCTGTGGCCCCAGCCGTGTGGCCCGCCGCTAGGCGGTCCCCACTGCTCCCCGTCTGGGGACGGTGTTGGGTGAGGTTTTGAACGACGATCAGTAACTACATGATTCCCACAACTACAGTTAATGGAAGGCAAGAATAAATAAATAAATAAATAAATGCAGGGGGAAAAAAAAAAAAAAAAAAAAAAAACAGGTAAAGCAAGACATGGTTCTTGCCCGCTGTCACGGCGGACTATGAGGTGTCAGGGAGGCCGGGGAGCGGGCGAGCAGGGTACAGCCACCGTCCGAGTCTGGCCGCCAGCTCTACCCGGCATGAGGGCCTTGCGGTCTTTGCCCCGCAGACACTGGGAACCGGCAGGAGGGCTGGCCGCCAGCTCCTTACATTTGCTTCGCTTCTCTTTCTTTTTCCTTGCTCTGCTTTGCTTTGCTCTGCTCTTCCGGGCACACTTTTGCTTTTCCTTCTCTACTTTGCTCTGCCTTTCTTGCCCCCGCTTTGCTTTGCTTTGCCTCAGATTGCTTTGCTTTGCTTTGTTTGCTCTGTCTTTCCTGGCACTGCTTTGCTTTTCCTTGTGCTACTTCACTTTGCTTTGCTCTGCCTTGCACTGCTTTGCCTTTCCTGGACACGCTTTACTTTGCTTTTCCTGGCCCTGCTTTGCTTGGTTTTTTTTTTGCCTTTTTTTTTTTTTTTTTTTTTTTTTACTTTAGATATATATTCATTGCATTGCTTTGTTTTATTTCTGGACCTTTTTACTTTGGTTTTCCTGGCCGCGCTTTGCTTTTCCTGGCCCTGCTTTTTCAGGCCATGCTTTCCTTTGTCTTACTTTGCTTCGTATTCCTGGCACCTCTTGGTTTTACTTTCTCTGCTCTGCTTTGCTTTTCCTACCCCTGCAGTGCTTTGCCTCGCCTCAAACTGCTTTCCTTACTTCGCTCTACGTTTCCTGGCACTGCTGGGACTTTCCTTGTACGAGTTTGCACTGCTTTGCTTTGCCTTGCTCTGCTTTGCCTCCACTGGCCATGTTTTCTTTTGCTTTTTCAGGCCACGCTTTCCTTTGTCTTGCTTCGCTTCGCTTTGTATTCCTGGCACCTCTAGGTTTTACTTTCTCTGCTCTGCTTTGCCTTGCCTCCAACTGCTTTCGTTACTTTGCTCTACCTTTCCTGGCCCTGCTGGGACTTTCCTTGTACGAGTTTGCACTGCTTTGCTTTGCCTTGCTCTGCTTTGCCTTTCCTGGCCGTGCTTTTTCAGGCCACGCTTTCCTTTGTTTTGCTTTGCTTTTTATTCCAGGCACCTCTTGGTTTTACTTTCTCTGCTCTGCTCTGTTTTTCCTACCCCTGCTGTGCTTTGCCTTGCCTCCTCAAACTGCTTTCTTTCTTTTGCTCTACATTTCCTGGCCCTGCTTTGCTTTTCCTTGTGCTACTTTCCTTTGCTCTGCTCTGCCTTGCACCGCTTTGCCTTTCCTGGACACGCTTTTCTTTGCTTTTCCTGGCCCCGCTTTGCTTGGTCTTTTTTTTGCGTTTTTTTGTTTTGTTTGTTTGTTTGTTTGTTTGTTTTATTTTAATATAGATACATTTTCATTGCATTGCTTTGTTTTATTTTTGGACCTTTTTGCTTTGGTTTTCCTGGCCACGCTTTGCTTTTCCTGGCCATGCTTTTTCAGGCCATGCTTTCCTTTGTTTTGCTTTGCTTCGTATTCCTGCCACGACTTTGCTTTCCCTTCTCTGCTCTGCTTTGCTTTTCCTACCCCTGCAGTGCTTTGTCTCGCCTCAAACTGCTTTCTTTACTTTGCTCTACGTTTCCTGGCACTGCTGGGACTTTCCTTGTACGAGTTTGCACTGCTTTGCTTTGCCTTGCTCTGCGTTGCCTTTCCTGGCCATGCTTTTTCGGGCCACGCTTTCCTTTGTTTTGCTTCGCTTCGTATTCCTGGCACCTCTTGGTTTTACTTTCTCTGCTCTGCTCTGCTTGTCCTACCCCTGCTGTGCTTTACCTTGCCTCAAACTGCTTTCGTTACTTTGCTCTACGGTTCCTGGCACTGCTGGGACTTTCCTTGTACAAGTTTGCACTGCTTTGCTTTGCCTTGCTCGGCTTTCCTCTTCATTGCTCTGCTGTCCTGTGTTGCTCTAGGCTTCCTTTGCAGACCGTCCCGACGATTTTGCCAATGAGGCTATCGGTATATTTAGGAACGCATAAACCCTCAGACACACAGCTGGGCCTCCCCGCAGCCCGGACACTGTCCCCTCGCAACTCGAGGGTGGGGGCAGCAGGCCCGGCCACCCGACATGGTCAGTTCTGTGGCCCCAGCCGTGTGGCCCGCCGCTAGGCGGTCCCCACTGCTCCCCGTCTGGGGACGGTGTTGGGTGAGGTTTTGAACGACGATCAGTAAATACATGATTCCCACAACTACAGTGGATGGAAGGCAAGAATAAATAAATAAATAAATAAATGCAGGGGGAAAAAAAAAAAAAAAAAAAAAAACAGGTAAAGCAAGACATGGTTCTTGCCCGCTGTCACGGCGGACTATGAGGTGTCAGGGAGGCCGGGGAGCGGGCGAGCAGGGTACAGCCACCGTCCGAGTCTGGCCGCCAGCTCTACCCGGCATGAGGGCCTTGCGGTCTTTGCCCCGCAGACACTGGGAACCGGCAGGAGGGCTGGCCGCCAGCTCCTTACATTTGCTTCGCTTCTCTTTCTTTTTCCTTGCTCTGCTTTGCTTTGCTCTGCTCTTCCGGGCACACTTTTGCTTTTCCTTCTCTACTTTGCTCTGCCTTTCTTGCCCCCGCTTTGCTTTGCTTTGCCTCAGATTGCTTTGCTTTGCTTTGTTTGCTCTGTCTTTCCTGGCACTGCTTTGCTTTTCCTTGTGCTACTTCACTTTGCTTTGCTCTGCCTTGCACTGCTTTGCCTTTCCTGGACACGCTTTACTTTGCTTTTCCTGGCCCTGCTTTGCTTGGTTTTTTTTTTGCCTTTTTTTTTTTTTTTTTTTTTTTTTTACTTTAGATATATATTCATTGCATTGCTTTGTTTTATTTCTGGACCTTTTTACTTTGGTTTTCCTGGCCGCGCTTTGCTTTTCCTGGCCCTGCTTTTTCAGGCCATGCTTTCCTTTGTCTTACTTTGCTTCGTATTCCTGGCACCTCTTGGTTTTACTTTCTCTGCTCTGCTTTGCTTTTCCTACCCCTGCAGTGCTTTGCCTCGCCTCAAACTGCTTTCCTTACTTCGCTCTACGTTTCCTGGCACTGCTGGGACTTTCCTTGTACGAGTTTGCACTGCTTTGCTTTGCCTTGCTCTGCTTTGCCTCCACTGGCCATGTTTTCTTTTGCTTTTTCAGGCCACGCTTTCCTTTGTCTTGCTTCGCTTCGCTTTGTATTCCTGGCACCTCTAGGTTTTACTTTCTCTGCTCTGCTTTGCCTTGCCTCCAACTGCTTTCGTTACTTTGCTCTACCTTTCCAGGCACTGCTGGGACTTTCCTTGTACGAGTTTGCACTGCTTTGCTTTGCCTTGCTCTGCTTTGCCTTTCCTGGCCGTGCTTTTTCAGGCCACGCTTTCCTTTGTCTTGCTTCGCTTCGTATTCCTGGCACCTCTTGGTTTTACTTTCTCTGCTCTGCTCTGCTTTTCCTACCCCTGCTGTGCTTTGCCTTGCCTCAAACTGCTTTCTTTACTTTGCTCTACGTTTCCTGGCCCTGCTGGGACTTTCCTTGTACGAGTTTGCACTGCTTTGCTTTGCCTTGCTCTGCTTTGCCTTTCCGGGCCATGCTTTTTCAGGCCACGCTTTCCTTTGTCTTGCTCTGCTTTTATTCCTGGCACTTCTTGGTTTTACTTTCTCTGCTCTGCTCTGCTTTTCCTACCCCTGCAGTGCTTTGCCTTGCCTCAATCTGCTTTCGTTACTTCGCTCTACGTTTCCTGGCACTGCTGGGACTTTCCTTGTACGAGTTTGCACTGCTTCGCTTTGCCTTGCTCTGCTTTGCCTTTCCGGGCCATGCTTTTTCAGGCCACGCTTTCCTTTGTCTTGCTTCGCTTCGTATACCTGACACCTCTTGGTTTTACTTTCTCTGCTCTGCTCTGCTTTTCCTACCCCTGCTGTGCTTTGCCTCGCCTCAAACTGCTTTCTTTACTTTGCTCTACGTTACCTGGCACTGCTGGGACTTTCCTTGTACAAGTTTGCACTGCTTTGCTTTGCCTTGCTCGGCTTTCCTCTTCATTTCTCTGCTCTCCTGTGCTGCGCTAGGCTTCCTTTGCAGACCGTCCCGACGATTTTGCCGATGAGGCGATCGGTATATTTCGGAACGCATAAACCCTCAGACACACAGCTGGGCCTCCCCGCAGCCCGGACACTGTCCCCTCGCAACTCGAGGGTGGGGGCAGCAGGCCCGGCCACCCGACATGGTCAGTTCTGTGGCCCCAGCCGTGTGGCCTGCCGCTAGGCGGTCCCCACTGCTATTCGTCTGGGGACGGTGTTGGGTGAGGTTTTGAACGACGATCAGTAACTACATGATTCCCACAACTACATCGGATGGAAGGCAACAATCAATAAATAAATAAATAAATAAAGATAAAACCAGGTAAAGCAAGACATGGTTCTTGCCCACTGTCACGGCGGACTAAGAGGTGTCAGGGAGGCCGGGGAGCGGGCGAGCAGGGTACAGCCACCGTCCGAGTCTGGCCGCCAGCTCTACCCGGCATGAGGGCCTTGCGGTCTTTGCCCCGCAGACACTGGGAACCGGCAGGAGGGCTGGCCGCCAGCTCCTTACATTTGCTTCGCTTCTCTTTCTTTTTCCTTGCTCTGCTTTGCTTTGCTCTGCTCTGCTCTTCCGGGCACACTTTTGCTCTACCTTCTCTACTTTCCTCTGCTGTTCCTGCCCCTGCTTTGCTTTGCTTTGCCTCAGATTGCTTTGCTTTGCTTTGTTTGCTTTGTCTTTCCTGGCAATGTTATGCTTTTCCTCGTGCTACTTCGCTTTGCTTTGCTTTGCTTTGCCTTGCTCTAGTTTGCCTCCACTGGCCATGTTTTCTTTTGCTTTTTCAGGCCACGCTTTCCTTTGTTTTGCTTTGCTTTGTATTCCTGCCACGGCTTTGCTTTACCTTCTCTGCTCTGCTTTGCTTTTCCTACCCCTGCTGTGCTTTGCCTTGCCTCAAACTGCTTTCGTTAGTTTGCTCTACGTTTCCTGGCACTGCTGGGACTTTCCTTGTACGAGTTTGCACTGCTTTGCTTTGCCTTGCTCTGCTTTGCCTTTCCTGGCCATGCTTTTTCAGGCCATGCTTTCCTTTGTTTTCCTTTGCTTCGTATTCCTGGCGCCTCTTGGTTTTACCTTCTCTGCTCTGCTTTGCTTTTCCTACCCCTGCTGTGCTTTGCCTCGCCTCAAACTGCTTTCTTTACTTTGCTCTACCTTTCCTGGCCCTGCTGGGACTTTCCTTGTACGAGTTTGCACTGCTTTGCTTTGCCTTGCTCTGCGTTGCCTTTCCTGGCCATGCTTTTTCAGGCCATGCTTTCCTTTGTTTTCCTTGGCTTCGTATTCCTGGCGCCTCTTGGTTTTACCTTCTCTGCTCTGCTTTGCTTTTCCTACCCCTGCTGTGCTTTGCCTCGCCTCAAACTGCTTTCTTTACTTTGCTCTACGTTTCCTGGCACTGCTGGGACTTTCCTTGTACGAGTTTGCACTGCTTTGCTTTGCCTTGCTCTGCTTTGCCTCCACTGGTCGTGTTTTCTTTTGCTTTTTCAGGCCACGCTTTCCTTTGTCTTGCTTCGCTTCGCTTTGTATTCCTGGCACCTCTAGGTTTTACTTTCTCTGCTCTGCTTTGCCTTGCCTCCAACTGCTTTCGTTACTTTGCTCTACCTTTCCTGGCCCTGCTGGGACTTTCCTTGTACGAGTTTGCACTGCTTTGCTTTGCCTTGCTCTGCTTTGCCTTTCCTGGCCGTGCTTTTTCAGGCCACGCTTTCCTTTGTTTTGCTTTGCTTTTTATTCCAGGCACCTCTTGGTTTTACTTTCTCTGCTCTGCTCTGTTTTTCCTACCCCTGCTGTGCTTTGCCTTGCCTCCTCAAACTGCTTTCTTTCTTTTGCTCTACATTTCCTGGCCCTGCTTTGCTTTTCCTTGTGCTACTTTCCTTTGCTCTGCTCTGCCTTGCACCGCTTTGCCTTTCCTGGACACGCTTTTCTTTGCTTTTCCTGGCCCCGCTTTGCTTGGTCTTTTTTTTGCGTTTTTTTGTTTTGTTTGTTTGTTTGTTTGTTTGTTTTATTTTAATATAGATACATTTTCATTGCATTGCTTTGTTTTATTTTTGGACCTTTTTGCTTTGGTTTTCCTGGCCACGCTTTGCTTTTCCTGGCCATGCTTTTTCAGGCCATGCTTTCCTTTGTTTTGCTTTGCTTCGTATTCCTGCCACGACTTTGCTTTCCCTTCTCTGCTCTGCTTTGCTTTTCCTACCCCTGCAGTGCTTTGTCTCGCCTCAAACTGCTTTCTTTACTTTGCTCTACGTTTCCTGGCACTGCTGGGACTTTCCTTGTACGAGTTTGCACTGCTTTGCTTTGCCTTGCTCTGCGTTGCCTTTCCTGGCCATGCTTTTTCGGGCCACGCTTTCCTTTGTTTTGCTTCGCTTCGTATTCCTGGCACCTCTTGGTTTTACTTTCTCTGCTCTGCTCTGCTTGTCCTACCCCTGCTGTGCTTTACCTTGCCTCAAACTGCTTTCGTTACTTTGCTCTACGGTTCCTGGCACTGCTGGGACTTTCCTTGTACAAGTTTGCACTGCTTTGCTTTGCCTTGCTCGGCTTTCCTCTTCATTGCTCTGCTGTCCTGTGTTGCTCTAGGCTTCCTTTGCAGACTGTCCCGACGATTTTGCCGATGAGGCGATCGGTATATTTCGGAACGCATAAACCCTCAGACACACAGCTGGGCCTCCCCGCAGCCCGGACACTGTCCCCTCGCAACTCGAGGGTGGGGGCAGCAGGCCCGGCCACCCGACATGGTCAGTTCTGTGGCCCCAGCCGTGTGGCCTGCCGCTAGGCGGGCCCCACTGCTATTCGTCTGGGGACGGCGTTGGGTGAGGTTTTGAACGACGATCAGTAACTACATGATTCCCACAACTACATTGGATGGAAGGCAACAATAAATAAATAAATAAATAAATAAATAAAGATAAAACCAGGTAAAGCAAGACATGGTTCTTGCCCGCTGTCACGGCGGACTAAGAGGTGTCAGGGAGGCCGGGGAGCGGGCGAGCAGGGTACAGCCACCGTCCGAGTCTGGCCGCCAGCTCTACCCGGCATGAGGGCCCTGCGGTCTTTGCCCCGCAGACACTGGGAACCGTCAGGAGGGCTGGCCGCCAGCTCCTTACATTTGCTTCGCTTCTCTTTCTTTTTCCTTGCTCTGGTTTGCTTTGCTCTGCTCTTCCGGGCACACTTTTGCTTTTCCTTCTCTCCTTTCCTCTGCTGTTCCTGCCCCTGCTTTGCTTTGCTTTGCCTCCGATTGCTTTGCTTTGGTTCGTTTGCTTTGTCTTTCCTGGCAATGCTTTGCTTTTCCTCGTGCTACTTTGCTTCGCTTTCCTTTGCCTTGCTCTGCTTTTCTGGCCGTGCTTTGTTTGGTTTTGCTTTACTTTGCCTTCCCTCTTTGACACTGTTTTAGTTTTCCTCGTGCTGCCTTGCTTTCCCTTTCTCTGCTTTGCCTTCCCTGCGCATGCTTTCTTTTGCTTTTTCAGGCCACGCTTTCCTTTGTTTAGCTTTGCTTTGTATTCCTGGCACTGCTTCTCTTTTCCTTCTCTACGTTGCTTTGTTTTCCTACCCCCGCTGTGCTTCGCCTTGCCTCAATTTCTTTCTTTCCTTTGCTCTACCTTTCCTGGCCCTGCTTTGTTTTTGCTTGTGCTACTTTGCTCTGCTTTGCTTTGCCTTACTGTCATTTGCCTTTCCTGGCCATGCTTTGCTTTGTTTTGCCTCCGATTGCTTTGCTTTGGTTCGTTTGCTTTGTCTTTCCTGGCAATGCTTTGCTTTTCCTCGTGCTACTTTGCTTCGCTTTCCTTTGCCTTGCTCTGCTTTTCTGGCCGTGCTTTGTTTGGTTTTGCTTTACTTTGCCTTCCCTCTTTGACACTGTTTTAGTTTTCCTCGTGCTGCCTTGCTTTCCCTTTCTCTGCTTTGCCTTCCCTGCGCATGCTTTCTTTTGCTTTTTCAGGCCACGCTTTCCTTTGTTTAGCTTTGCTTCGTATTCCTGGCGCAGCTTTGCTTTTTCTTCTCTGCTTTGCTTTGCTTCTCCTACCCCTGCTGTGCTTCGCCTCGCCTCAAAGTCCTTTGCTTTGCCTTTCCTGGCCCTGCTTTGCTTTTCCTTGTGCTACTTTGCTCTGCTTTGCTTTGCCTTACTGTCATTTGCCTTTCCTGGCCATGCTTTGCTTTGCTTTTCTTACCCCTGCTTTTCTTTCCTTTTCTGGCCCTGCTTTGTTTTACTTTGCTTCACTTTGCCTTGAATTCCAGACAGTGCTTTGCTTTGTCTTGTGCTGCTTTGCTTTGTTTTGCATTGCTGTGCTTTGCATTCCCTGGCCCTCATTTTTGTTTTTCTTCCCCCTCCCCCCCCCCCAACCCCCCCCCCACCGCCCCCCCCCGCCATGCTTTCCTTTGTTTTGCTTTGCTTTGTGTTCCTGGCTCTGCTATGCATTTCTTTGTGCTGTTTTGCTCTGCTTTGCTTTGCCTTGCTCTGCTTTGCCTTTCCTGGCCATGCTTTGCTTTGCTTTTTCTGGCCCTACTTTGCTTTGGTTTTTTTGTTTGTTCGGTTGGTTTTTTTTTACCCTTTTTCCTTTGTTTTTTTCTGGCCGTGCTTTGCTTTTCCTTATGCCACTTTCTTTTCCCTAGCGGGGCTTTGCTTTGCCTTGCTCTGCTTTCCTCCGCATTGCTCTGCTCTGCTCTGCTTTGCTGCTCTAGGCTCCTTTTGCAGACCGTCCCACCGATTTTGCCGACGAGTCGATCGGTGTATTTAGAAACACGTAAACCCTCAGACGCACACCTTGACCTCCCCCCACCTCGGCGACTGTCCCCTCGGAACTGGCGGACGAGGGGACAGGGATCTGGCCACCGGGCCGGGTCTATTCTGTGGCCCCCGCTGTCCGGCGAGCCGCCAGGTGGGCCCCGTTGCTATTCGTCTGGGGAGGGTGGGGGTTGCGAACGACGCTAAGTAACTACGTGATTCCTAAAAGTAAAGGGGGAAACAGACAACGATTATTATTATTATTACTACTACTCTTTTTATTATGTTTTCGTTATATATATATTTACTCTTATTTAGTACTTTCTTTTGTAATAACTCTTAAGTAGTATATATAATATTATATATCTATGGATCGTTTATGTAACGATAAAAAGCTAAAGCAAACCGGCCGGGCAGCCAGCCACACCGAGTCGCACAGGTGGCGAGCTGCTCGTGACCGAGCGGGAGCCTCTTATGTCAGAGCGGCCGGCGGCCGGAAGCAACCGGGGGCCGCTGCCACACCCTCGCCTTCTTGAACGCCCGCCTCCCCGTAACCCGGCAACGGGCCCCTCCCTATTCGTCTGGGGCGGGTGGGGGGTGCGATTTCGAACGACACTAAGGAACTACACGTTTCGTATTCACAGCACTGTTTTTCTTTGCTTTGCTTTTCCTGGCCCTGCTTTGCTTTGCTTTGCATTCGTGGCTCCGCTTTGTTTTTCCCGGCCCTGTTTTTACTGACCCCGATTCGTTTTGCTTTTCCTGGCCCTGCTTGACTTTTCTTTGCCCGATAAGGCTTTCTTTTTCCTCGCAGGGTTTGCTTTGCTTTGCCTTGCTCTGCTTTGCCTTCCCTGGCCCTGCTACGTTTTGCTTCTTCCGGCCACGCTTTCCTTTGCTTAGCTTTGCTTCGTATTCCTGGCGCAGCTTTGCTTTTTCTTCTCTGCTTTGCTTTGCTTCTCCTACCCCTGCTGTGCTTCGCCTCGCCTCAAAGTCCTTTGCTTTGCCTTTCCTGGCCCTGCTTTGCTTTTCCTTGTGCTACTTTGCTCTGCTCTGCTTTGCCTTACTGTCATTTGCCTTTCCTGGCCATGCTTTGCTTTGCTTTTCTTACCCCTGCTTTTCTTTCCTTTTCTGGCCCTGCTTTCTTTTACTTTGCTTCACTTTGCCTTGAATTCCTGACAGTGCTTTGCTTTGTCTTGTGCTGCTTTGCTTTGTTTTGCATTGCTGTGCTTTGCATTCCCTGGCCCTCGTTTTTTTTTTTTCTTTCTTCGCTCCCCCTCCCCCCCCCCCCCACCCCCCCCCCCACCGCCCCCCCCCCCCCCCCCGGCCATGCTTTCCTTTGTTTTGCTTTGCTTTGTGTTCCTGGCTCTGCTATGCATTTCTTTGTGCTCTTTTGCTCTGCTTTGCTTTGCCTTGCTCTGCTTTGCCTTTCCTGGCCATGCTTTGCTTTGCTTTTTCTGGCCCTGCTTTGCTTTGTTGTTTTTTTTTTTCTTGTTTTTTTTTTTTTTTTTTTACCTTCTTTCCTTTGTTTTTTTCTGGCCGTGCTTTGCTTTTCCTTATGCCACTTTCTTTTCCCTAGCGGGGCTTTGCTTTGCCTTGCTCTGCTTTCCTCCGCATTGCTCTGCTCTGCTCTGCTTTGCTGCGCTAGGCTTCTTTTGCAGACCGTCCCACCGATTTTGCCGACGAGTCGATCGGTGTATTTAGGAACACGTAAACTCTCAGACGCACACCTTGACCTCCCCCCACCTCGGCGACTGTCCCCTCGGAACTGGCGGACGAGGGGACAGGGATCTGGCCACCGGGCCGGGTCTACTCTGTGGCCCCCGCTGTCCGGCGAGCCGCCAGGTGGGCCCCGTTGCTATTCGTCTGGGGAGGGTGGGGGTTGCGAACGACGCTAAGTAACTACGTGATTGCTAAAAGTAAAGGGGGAAACTGACAACGATTATTATTATTATTACTACTACTCTTTTTATTATGTTTTCGTTATATATATATTTACTCTTATTTAGTACTTTCTTTTGTAATAACTCTTAAGTAGTATATATAATATTATATATCTATGGATCGTTTATGTAACGATAAAAAGCTAAAGCAAACCGGCCGGGCAGCCAGCCACACCGAGTCGCACAGGTGGCGAGCTGCTCGTGACCGAGCGGGAGCCTCTTATGTCAGAGCGACCGGCGGCCGGAAGCAACCGGGGGCCGCTGCCACACCCTCGCCTTCTTGAACGCCCGCCTCCCCGTAACCCGGCAACGGGCCCCTTCCTATTCGTCTGGGGCGGGTGGGGGCTGCGATTTCGGACGACACTAAGGAACTACACGTTTCGTATTCACAGCACTGTTTTTCTTTGCTTTGCTTTTCCTGGCCCTGCTTGACTTTTCTTTGCCCGATAAGGCTTTCTTTTTCCTCGCAGGGTTTGCTTTGCTTTGCCTTGCTCTGCTTTGCCTTCCCTGGCCCTGCTACGTTTTGCTTCTTCCGGCCACGCTTTCCTTTGCTTAGCTTTGCTTCGTATTCCTGGCGCAGCTTTGCTTTTTCTTCTCTGCTTTGCTTTGCTTCTCCTACCCCTGCTGTGCTTCGCCTCGCCTCAAAGTCCTTTGCTTTGCCTTTCCTGGCCCTGCTTTGCTTTTCCTTGTGCTACTTTGCTTTGCCTTGGTCTGCTTTGCTTTTCCTTGCCGTGCTTTGTTTTGTTTTGCTCTGCTTTGTATTCACCGCATCGCCTTGCTTTTCTTGGCCCTGCATTTTTTTTTATTTTTATTTTTCTCTGTCCCTCTTCGTTTAGCTTTCCCTGGACCTGCTTTGCTTTGCTTTGCGTTCCTGGCACCTCTTTGCTTTTCGCGGACCTCCTTTGCTTGGGTTTTTCTCGCCCTTCTTTGTTTTGCTTTTCCCGGCCCTGCCTTGCTTTGTTTGGCTTTATTTCGTATTCATGACGCCGCTTTTCTTTTCCTGGACCTCCTTTGCTTGGGTTTTTCTCGCCCTTCTTTGTTTTGATTTCCTGGCCCTGCTTTGCTTTGTTTTTACTGACCCCGATTCCTTTTGCTTTTCCTGGCCCTGCTTGACTTTTCTTTGCCCGATAAGGCTTTCTTTTTCCTTGCAGGGTTTGCTTTGCTTTGCCTTGCTCTGCTTTGCCTTCCCTGGCCCTGCTACGTTTCGCTTCTTCCGGCCACGCTTTCCTTTGCTTAGCTTTGCTTCGTATTCCTGGCGCAGCTTTGCTTTTTCTTCTCTGCTTTGCTTTACTTCTCCTACCCCTGCTGTGCTTCGCCTCGCCTCAAAGTCCTTTGCTTTGCCTTTCCTGGCCCTGCTTTGCTTTTCCTTGTGCTACTTTGCTCTGCTTTGCTTTGCCTTACTGTCATTTGCCTTTCCTGGCCATGCTTTGCTTTGCTTTTCTTACCCCTGCTTTTCTTTCCTTTTCTGGCCCTGCTTTGTTTTACTTTGCTTCACTTTGCCTTGAATTCCAGACAGTGCTTTGCTTTGTCTTGTGCTGCTTTGCTTTGTTTTGCATTGCTGTGCTTTGCATTCCCTGGCCCTCTTTTTTTTTTTCTTTCTTCGCCCCCCCCCGCTTCTCCCCGCGCCCCCCCCCCCCCCCCCCCCCCCCCCGGCCATGCCTTCCTTTCTTTTGCTTTGCTTTGTGTTCCTGGCTCTGCTATGCATTTCTTTGTGCTGCTTTGCTCTGCTTTGCTTTGCCTTGCTCTGCATTCCCTGGCCCTCATTTTTTGTTTTTTTTTCTCCCCCCCCCACCCCGGCCATGCCTTCCTTTGTTTGCTTTGCTTTGTGTTCCTGGCTCTGCTATGTATTTCTTTGTGCTGCTTTGCTCTGCTTTGGCTTTCCTGGCCATGCTTTGCTTTGCTTTTTCTGGCCCTACTTTGCTTTGTTTTTTTTGTTTGTTTGTTTGTTTTTTTTTTTTGTTTTTTTTTTTTTTTTACCCTTTTTCCTTTGTTTTTTCTGGCCGTGCTTTGCTTTTTCTTATGCCACTTTCTTTTCCCTAGCGGGGCTTTGCTTTGCCTTGCTCTGCTTTCCTCCGCATTGCTCTGCTCTGCTCTGCTTTGCTGCTCTAGGCTCCTTTTGCAGACCGTCCCACCGATTTTGCCGACGAGTCGATCGGTGTATTTAGAAACACGTAAACCCTCAGACGCACACCTTGACCTCCCCCCACCTCGGCGACTGTCCCCTCGGAACTGGCGGACGAGGGGACAGGGATCTGGCCACCGGGCCGGGTCTATTCTGTGGCCCCCGCTGTCCGGCGAGCCGCCAGGTGGGCCCCGTTGCTATTCGTCTGGGGAGGGTGGGGGTTGCGAACGACGCTAAGTAACTACTCGATTCGTAAAAGTAAAGGGGGAAACTGACAACGATTATTATTACTACTACTCTTTTTATTATGTTTTCGTTATATATATATTTACTCTTATTTAGTACTTTCTTTTGTAATAACTTTTAAGTAGTATATGTAATATTAAATATCTATCGATCGTTTATGTAACGATAAAAAGCTAAAGCAAACCGGCCGGGCAGCCAGCCACACCGAGTCGCACAGGTGGCGAGCTGCTCGTGACCGAGCGGGAGCCTCTTATGTCAGAGCGACCGGCGGCCGGAAGCAACCGGGGGCCGCTGCCACACCCTCGCCTTCTTGAACGCCCGCCTCCCCGTTACCCGGCAACGGGCCCCTCCCTATTCGTCTGGGGTGGGTGGGGGGTGCGATTTCGAACGACACTAAGGAACTACACGTTTCGTATTCACAGCGCTGTTTTTCTTTGCTTTGCTTTTCCTGGCCCTGCTTTGCTTTGCTTTGCATTCGTGGCACCGCTTTGTTTTTCCCGGCCCTGTTTTGCTTTGTTTTTTCTGTCCCCGATTCGTTTTGCTTTTCCTGGCCCTGCTTGACTTTTCTTTGCCCGATAAGGCTTTCTTTTTCCTCGCAGGGTTTGCTTTGCTTTGCCTTGCTCTGCTTTGCCTTCCCTGGCCCTGCTACGTTTTGCTTCTTCCGGCCACGCTTTCCTATGCTTAGCTTTGCTTCGTATTCCTGGCGCAGCTTTGCTTTTTCTTCTCTGCTTTGCTTTGCTTCTCTTACCACTGGTGTGCTTCGCCTCGCCTCAAAGTCCTTTGCTTTGCCTTTCCTGGCCCTGCTTTGCTTTTCCTCGCGCTACTTTGCTTTGCCTTGGTCTGCTTTGCTTTTCCTTGCCGTGCTTTGTTTTGTTTTGCTCTGCTTTGTATTCACCGCATCGCCTTGCTTTCCTTGGCCCTGCATTTTTTTTTTATTTTTTTTTTCTCTGTCCCTCTTTGTTTAGCTTTCCCTGGACCTGCTTTGCTTTGCTTTGCTTTGCGGACCTCCTTTGCTTGGGTTTTTCTCGCCCTTCTTTGTTTTGCTTTTCCCGGCCCTGCCTTGCTTTGTTTGGCTTTATTTCGTATTCATGACGCCTCTTTTCTTTTCCTGGACCTCCTTTGCTTTGGTTTTTCTCGCCCCCTGCTTCGTTTTGCTTTTCCTGGCCCTCCTTGACTTTGCTTTTCTTCGTTCCGCTTTCTTTCCCCTAGCGGGGCTTTGCTCTGTCTCGCTCCGCTTTCCTCTGCAACGCTCTGCTCTGCTTTGCTGCGCTAGGCTTCCTTTGCGGACCGTCCCGCCGATTTTGCCGACGAGTCGATCGGTGTGTATTTACGAACGCATAAACCCTCGGACGACGCGCACCTTGGCCTCCCCGTAGCCCGGCGACTGTCCCCTCGGAACCGGAGGGTGGGGGCGGGAGGGCTGGCCACCCGGCACCGTCTGTTCCGCATCCCCCGCCGCTCTCCGGCGAGCGCGAGCCTCCAGGTGGGTCCCGCTGCTGCTATTCGGCTGGGAACGGTGTCGGGTGAGGTTTTCGAGGACGCTAAGCGACATCACGCGATTCCCCAAAGGACAAAAACTACCGCTTTGCTTTTCCCCTGTGCTGCTTTGCTTTGTTTTGCCTTGCTCTGCTTTGTCTTCCCTGGCCCTGTTTTGCTTTGCTTCTCCTGGCCCTTCTTTGCTTTGCTTCCCTTTGTCGCGCTTTGCTTCGCTTCGCTTCGCTTTGCTTTCCTTTTCCTCGCTTTGCTTTTCCTCGCTCTTCTCCGCTTTGCTTTCCCTGCGCTTGCTTCCATTTGCTTTCCTTAGCGCTGCTTTTTTTGATTCGGTTTGTATCGCCGGCACCCATTTCCTTTGCTTTGCTCTGCTTTGCTCTTCCTACTCTGCTTTGCTTTGCTTTTCCTTGCCGTGCTTTGTTTTGTTTTGCTCTGCTTTGTATTCACCGCATCGCCTTGCTTTCCTTGGCCCTGCATTTTTTTTTTTTTTTTTTTCTCTGTCCCTCTTTGTTTAGCTTTCCCTGGACCTGCTTTGCTTTGCTTTGTGTTCCCGGCACCTCTTTGCTTTTCGCGGACCTCCTTTGCTTGGGTTTTTCTCGCCCTTCTTTGTTTTGCTTTTTCCGGCCCTGCCTTGCTTTGTTTGGCTTTATTTCGTATTCATGACGCCTCTTTTCTTTTCCTGGACCTCATTTGCTTGGGTTTTTCTCGCCCTTCTTTGTTTTGCTTTTCCCGGCCCTGCTTTGCTCTGTTTGGCTTTACTTTGTGTTCAGGACGCCGCTTTTCTTTTCCTGGACCTCCTTTGCTTTGGTTTTTCTCGCCCCCTGCTTCGTTTTGCTTTTCCTGGCCCTCCTTGACTTTGCTTTTCTTCGTTCCGCTTTCTTTCCCCTAGCTAGCGGGGCTTTGCTCTGTCTCGCTCCGCTTTCCTCTGCAACGCTCTGCTCTGCTTTGCTGCGCTAGGCTTCCTTTGCGGACCGTCCCGCCGATTTTGCCGACGAGTCGATCGGTGTGTATTTACGAACGCATAAACCCTCGGACGACGCGCACCTTGGCCTCCCCGTAGCCCGGCGACTGTCCCCTCGGAACCGGAGGGTGGGGGCGGGAGGGCTGGCCACCCGGCACCGTCTGTTCCGCATCCCCCGCCGCTCTCCGGCGAGCGCGAGCCTCCAGGTGGGTCCCGCTGCTGCTATTCGGCT
>NW_028154024.1:7500-50000 GCF_964211835.1 Anser anser | reverse complement strand
ACGCCGCCAAGTCCCGTCCGAGTCAGGGTAGACGTGGCCGCCGTTCCCACAGCCCGACCGTCAGCGACCTCCTCCAGGCGGGCAGACGGGGCGCCCTCGGTAGGACACGGGTAGACCAGGCGGCCACAGGGGGACACGGTACACCTCCCGACCGCGGGAGGACACGGGGAGACCCGCCGGCCGGGACCGAACGCCGTCGGTCTGCCTTCCTTCGCTTTTCGCACGGGCCGTTCCGGCCCTTTTCGGAACTTTTCGGGCCTTTTCGGACCTTTCCGGCGCTTTTCGATGCTTTTCGCGTGGACGGACCCACTCGGGAACCGCGCGACCGACCGACAGACGGATGCCTTCGGACGCGCGCGCGCGCGCGCGCGCCCGTCGGTGCCGGGCAGACCCCGACGCCGTTCTCGCGGCCGGCCCCGCTGCAGCGACCCCTACAGGTCGCCACGGGCTACGCAAACATGGCGACCGCGGCCGGGTAGACCTGGCGGCCGCGGGAGGACACGGGTACGTCAGGCGGCCGCGAGGGGGCGCGGGGGGACCCGGTAGACCTGGCGGCCGCAGGAGAACACGGGGAGACTAGGCGGCCACAGGAGGACGCGGCACACCCGGCGACCGCAGGAGGACACCGGCAGACCCGCCGGCCGGGACCGAACGCCGTCGGTCGGTCTGCCTTCCTTCGCTTTTCGTACGGGCCGTTCCGGCCCTTTTCGGCCCTTTTCGGGCCTTTTCGCACCTTTCCGGCGCTATTCGGTGCTTTTCGCGTGGACGGACCCACTCGGGAACCGCGCGACCGACCGACAGACGGATGCCTTTGGACGTGCGCGCGCGCGTCCGCCGGTGCCGGGCAGACCCCGACGCCGTTCTCGCGGCCGGCCCCGCTGCAGCGACCCCTACAGGTCGCCACGGGCTATGCAAACACGGCGACCGCATAGACCCGGCGGCCGCAGGAGGACACGGGGAGACTAGGCGGCCACAGGAGGACGCGGTACACCCGGCAACCGCAGGAGGACACCGGCAGACCCGCCGGCCGGGACCGAACGCCGTCGGTCGGTCTGCCTTCCTTCGCTTTTCGTACGGGCCGTTCCGGCCCTTTTCGGACCTTTTCGGGCCTTTTCGCACCTTTCCGGCACTTTTCGGTGCTTTTCGCCTGGGCGGACCCACTCGGGAATCGCTTGACCGACCGACCGACCGACGGACGCCTTTGGACATGCGCGCGCATGCGTCCTTCGGCTTCCGGGTAGACCCGGACGCCGTTCTCGGCCAGGCGTTTGCCTCTGACGTCAGAGCGACGGGCGGCCCGAGGTAACCGGGGGCCGCGGCCGCGAGCTCGCCTTCTCGAACACCCGCCTCCCCGTAGCCCGGCTACCGGCCCCTATTCGCCTGGGGCGGGTTGGGCTGGGGGGGAGCGACTTTGCACCACGCTAAGCAACTACACGTTTCGTTTTCACAGCACTGTTTTGCTTCGATATGCTTCTCCTGCCACTGCTACGCGTTGCTTTTCCTGACCCTGCTTGACTATGCTTTTCCTGATAAGGCTTTCTTTTCCTTCCGAGGCTTTCCTTCGTCTCGCATTTCTTCCCTTTGCACTGCCGACCGTACCCGGCATGAGGGCCCTGCGGTCTTTGCCCCGCAGACGCCGGGAACCGGCAGGAGGGCTGGCCGCCAGCTCCTTGCATTTGCTTCGCTTCTCTTTGTTTCTCCTTGCTTTGCTTTGCTTTGCTCTGCTCTTCCGGGCACAGTTTTGCTTTTCCTTCTCTGCGTTCCTCTGCTGTTCTCGCCCCTGCTTTGCTTTCCTTTGCCTCAGATTGCTTTGCCTCAGATTGCTTTGCTTTTTTGTTGTTGTTGTTGTTGTTTCTTTTTTTCTTCTTCTTCTTTTTTTTTTTTTTTGTTAATATAGATACATATTCATTTTATTGCTTTGTTTTATTTTTGGACCTTTTGGCTTTGGTTTTCCTGGCCGCGCTTTGCTTTGCCTGGCCCTGCTTGTCATTTCTTTTCATTATGCCGCATTCTTTTCCCTAGCAGGGCTTTGCTTTGCCTTGCTCGGCTTTCCTCTTCATTTCTCTGCTCTCCTGTGCTGCGCTAGGCTTCCTTTGCAGACCGTCCCGACGATTTTGCCGATGAGGCGATCGGTATATTTCGGAACGCATAAACCCTCAGACACACAGCTGGGCCTCCCCGCAGCCCGGACACTGTCCCCTCGCAACTCGAGGGTGGGGGCACCAGGCCCGGCCACCCGACATGGTCAGTTCTGTGGCCCCAGCCGTGTGGCCTGCCGCTAGGCGGTCCCCACTGCTGCCCGTCTGGGGACGGTGTTGGGTGAGGTTTTGAACGACGATCAGTAACTACATGATTCCCACAACTACATTGGATGGAAGGCAACAATAAATAAATAAATAAATAAATAAATAAAGATAAAACCAGGTAAAGCAAGACATGGTTCTTGCCCGCTGTCACGGCGGACTATGAGGTGTCAGGGAGGCCGGGGAGCGGGCGAGCAGGGTACAGACATGTTGTGGTTTAACCCGGCTGGCAGCTAAACACCACACAGCCGTTCGCTCACCCTCCCCCCTCCCTCTCTGGGATGGGGGAGAGAAACGGGAAAGTGAAGCCGGTGAGTTGAGATAAAGACAGTTTATTAAGACAGGAATATAAAAATATAAGGAATATAAGGAATATAATAATAACAATAATAATAACAATAGTGATAATGATAATAGTATTAACAATAATAATGTGTAAGAAAACAAGTGATGCACAATGCAATTGCTCACCACCCGCTGACCGATGCCCAGCCTATTCCCGAGCAGCCGGCCCCCCCACCCCGGCCAGCCACCCCTATATATTGTTTAGCCATCCGAGTCTGGCCGAAAGCTCTACCCGGCATGAGGGCCCTGCGGTCTTTGCCCCGCAGACACTGGGAACCGGCAGGAGGGCTGGCCGCCAGCTCCTTACATGTGCTTCGCTTCTCTTTGTTTTTCCTTGCTCTGCTTTGCTTTGCTCTGCTCTGCTCTTCCGGGCACACTTTTGCTTTTCCTTCTCTACTTTGCTCTGCTTTTCTTGCCCCTGCTTTGCTTTGCTTTGCCTCAGATTGCTTTGCTTTGCTTTGTTTGCTCTGTCTTTCCTGGCACTGCTTTGCTTTTCCTCGTGCTACTTCGCTTTGCTTTGCTTTGCCTTGCTCTGCTTTGCCTCCACTGGCCATGTTTTCTTTTGCTTTTTCAGGCCACGCTTTCCTTTGTCTTGCTTCGCTTTGTATTCCTGCCACGGCTTTGCTTTACCTTCTCTGCTCTGCTTTGCTTTTCCTACACCTGCTGTGCTTTGCCTTGCTTCCTCAAACTGCTTTCTTCCTTTTGCTCTACATTTCCTGGCACTGCTTTCCTTTTCCTTGTGCTACTTCACTTTGCTTTGCTCTGCCTTGCACTGCTTTGCCTTTCCTGGACACGCTTTACTTTGCTTTTCCTGGCCCTGCTTTGCTTGGTGTGCTTTTTGCCTTTTTTTTTTTTTTTTTTTTTAATTTAGATATATATTCATTGCATTGCTTTGTTTTATTTCTGGACCTTTTTACTTTGGTTTTCCTGGCCGCGCTTTGCTTTTCCTGGCCCTGCTTTTTCAGGCCATGCTTTCCTTTGTCTTACTTTGCTTCGTATTCCTGGCACCTCTTGGTTTTACTTTCTCTGCTCTGCTTTGCTTTTCCTACCCCTGCAGTGCTTTGCCTCGCCTCAAACTGCTTTCCTTACTTCGCTCTACGTTTCCTGGCACTGCTGGGACTTTCCTTGTACGAGTTTGCACTGCTTTGCTTTGCCTTGCTCTGCTTTGCCTCCACTGGCCATGTTTTCTTTTGCTTTTTCAGGCCACGCTTTCCTTTGTCTTGCTTCGCTTCGCTTTGTATTCCTGGCACCTCTAGGTTTTACTTTCTCTGCTCTGCTTTGCCTTGCCTCCAACTGCTTTCGTTACTTTGCTCTACCTTTCCTGGCACTGCTGGGACTTTCCTTGTACGAGTTTGCACTGCTTTGCTTTGCCTTGCTCTGCTTTGCCTTTCCTGGCCGTGCTTTTTCAGGCCACGCTTTCCTTTGTCTTGCTTCGCTTCGTATTCCTGGCACCTCTTGGTTTTACTTTCTCTGCTCTGCTCTGCTTTTCCTACCCCTGCTGTGCTTTGCCTTGCCTCAAACTGCTTTCTTTACTTTGCTCTACGTTTCCTGGCCCTGCTGGGACTTTCCTTGTACGAGTTTGCACTGCTTTGCTTTGCCTTGCTCTGCTTTGCCTTTCCGGGCCATGCTTTTTCAGGCCACGCTTTCCTTTGTCTTGCTCTGCTTTTATTCCTGGCACTTCTTGGTTTTACTTTCTCTGCTCTGCTCTGCTTTTCCTACCCCTGCAGTGCTTTGCCTTGCCTCAATCTGCTTTCGTTACTTCGCTCTACGTTTCCTGGCACTGCTGGGACTTTCCTTGTACGAGTTTGCACTGCTTCGCTTTGCCTTGCTCTGCTTTGCCTTTCCGGGCCATGCTTTTTCAGGCCACGCTTTCCTTTGTCTTGCTTCGCTTCGTATACCTGACACCTCTTGGTTTTACTTTCTCTGCTCTGCTCTGCTTTTCCTACCCCTGCTGTGCTTTGCCTCGCCTCAAACTGCTTTCTTTACTTTGCTCTACGTTACCTGGCACTGCTGGGACTTTCCTTGTACAAGTTTGCACTGCTTTGCTTTGCCTTGCTCGGCTTTCCTCTTCATTTCTCTGCTCTCCTGTGCTGCGCTAGGCTTCCTTTGCAGACCGTCCCGACGATTTTGCCGATGAGGCGATCGGTATATTTCGGAACGCATAAACCCTCAGACACACAGCTGGGCCTCCCCGCAGCCCGGACACTGTCCCCTCGCAACTCGAGGGTGGGGGCAGCAGGCCCGGCCACCCGACATGGTCAGTTCTGTGGCCCCAGCCGTGTGGCCTGCCGCTAGGCGGTCCCCACTGCTATTCGTCTGGGGACGGTGTTGGGTGAGGTTTTGAACGACGATCAGTAACTACATGATTCCCACAACTACATCGGATGGAAGGCAACAATCAATAAATAAATAAATAAATAAAGATAAAACCAGGTAAAGCAAGACATGGTTCTTGCCCACTGTCACGGCGGACTAAGAGGTGTCAGGGAGGCCGGGGAGCGGGCGAGCAGGGTACAGCCACCGTCCGAGTCTGGC
Organism: Anser anser; assembly: GCF_964211835.1. Lineage (NCBI taxonomy): Eukaryota > Metazoa > Chordata > Aves > Anseriformes > Anatidae > Anser > Anser anser. Next base: position 44,817 of record NW_028154024.1, on the reverse strand, counting down.
CGCCAGCTCTACCCGGCATGAGGGCCTTGCGGTCTTTGCCCCGCAGACACTGGGAACCGGCAGGAGGGCTGGCCGCCAGCTCCTTCCATTTGCTTCGCTTCTCTTTCTTTTTCCTTGCTCTGCTTTGCTCTGCTCTGCTCTGCACTTCCGGGCACACTTTTGCTTTTCCTTCTCTACTTTCCTCTGCTGTTCCTGCCCCTGCTTTGCTCTGCTTTGCCTCAGATTGCTTTGCTTTGCTTTGTTTGCTTTGTCTTTCCTGGCAATGCTTTGCTTTTCCTCGTGCTACTTCGCTTTGCTTTGCTTTGCTTTGCCTTGCTCTAGTTTACCTCCACTGGCCATGTTTTCTTTTGCTTTTTCAGGCCACGCTTTCCTTTGTTTTGCTTTGCTTTGTATTCCTGCCACGGCTTTGCTTTACCTTCTCTGCTCTGCTTTGCTTTTCCTACCCCTGCTGTGCTTTGCCTTGCCTCCTCAAACTGCTTTCGTTACTTTGCTCTACCTTTCCTGGCACTGCTGGGACTTTCCTTGTACGAGTTTGCACTGCTTTGCTTTGCCTTGCTCTGCGTTGCCTTTCCTGGCCATGCGTTTTCAGGCCATGCTTTCCTTTGTTTTCCTTTGCTTCGTATTCCTGGCACCTCTTGGTTTTACCTTCTCTGCTCTGCTTTGCTTTTCCTACCCCCGCTGTGCTTTGCTTCGCCTCAAACTGCTTTCTTTACTTTGCTCTACGTTTCCTGGCACTGCTGGGACTTTCCTTGTACGAGTTTGCACTGCTTTGCTTTGCCTTGCTCTGCTTTGCCTCCACTGGCCATGTTTTCTTTTGCTTTTTCAGGCCACGCTTTCCTTTGTCTTGCTTCGCTTCGCTTTGTATTCCTGGCACCTCTAGGTTTTACTTTCTCTGCTCTGCTTTGCCTTGCCTCCAACTGCTTTCGTTACTTTGCTCTACCTTTCCTGGCCCTGCTGGGACTTTCCTTGTACGAGTTTGCACTGCTTTGCTTTGCCTTGCTCTGCTTTGCCTTTCCTGGCCGTGCTTTTTCAGGCCACGCTTTCCTTTGTTTTGCTTTGCTTTTTATTCCAGGCACCTCTTGGTTTTACTTTCTCTGCTCTGCTCTGTTTTTCCTACCCCTGCTGTGCTTTGCCTTGCCTCCTCAAACTGCTTTCTTTCTTTTGCTCTACATTTCCTGGCCCTGCTTTGCTTTTCCTTGTGCTACTTTCCTTTGCTTTGCTCTGCCTTGCACCGCTTTGCCTTTCCTGGACACGCTTTTCTTTGCTTTTCCTGGCCCTGCTTTGCTTGGTCTTTTTTTTGCGTTTTTTTGTTTTGTTTGTTTGTTTGTTTGTTTGTTTTATTTTAGTATAGATACATTTTCATTGCATTGCTTTGTTTTATTTTTGGACCTTTTTGCTTTGGTTTTCCTGGCCACGCTTTGCTTTTCCTGGCCATGCTTTTTCAGGCCATGCTTTCCTTTGTTTTGCTTTGCTTCGTATTCCTGCCACGACTTTGCTTTACCTTCTCTGCTCTGCTTTGCTTTTCCTACCCCTGTTGTGCTTTGTCTCGCCTCAAACTGCTTTCTTTACTTTGCTCTACGTTTCCTGGCACTGCTGGGACTTTCCTTGTACGAGTTTGCACTGCTTTGCTTTGCCTTGCTCTGCGTTGCCTTTCCTGGCCATGCTTTTTCGGGCCACGCTTTCCTTTGTTTTGCTTTGCTTCGTATTCCTGGCACCTCTTGGTTTTACTTTCTCTGCTCTGCTCTGCTTGTCCTACCCCTGCTGTGCTTTGCCTTGCCTCCAACTGCTTTCGTTACTTTGCTCTACGTTTCCTGGCACTGCTGGGACTTTCCTTGTACAAGTTTGCACTGCTTTGCTTTGCCTTGCTCGGCTTTCCTCTTCATTGCTCTCCTGTCCTGTGTTGCGCTAGGCTTCCTTTGCAGACTGTCCCGACGATTTTGCCAATGAGGCTATCGGTATATTTCGGAACGCATAAACCCTCAGACACACAGCTGGGCCTCCCCGCAGCCCGGACACTGTCCCCTCGCAACTCGAGGGTGGGGGCAGCAGGCCCGGCCACCCGACATGGTCAGTTCTGTGGCCCCAGCCGTGTGGCCCGCCGCTAGGCGGTCCCCACTGCTCCCCGTCTGGGGACGGTGTTGGGTGAGGTTTTGAACGACGATCAGTAACTACATGATTCCCACAACTACAGTTAATGGAAGGCAAGAATAAATAAATAAATAAATAAATGCAGGGGGAAAAAAAAAAAAAAAAAATCAGGTAAAGCAAGACATGGTTCTTGCCCGCTGTCACGGCGGACTATGAGGGTTCAGGGAGGCCGGGGAGCGGGCGAGCAGGGTACAGCCACCGTCCGAGTCTGGCCGCCAGCTCTACCCGGCATGAGGGCCCTGCGGTCTTTGCCCCGCAGACACTGGGAACCGGCAGGAGGGCTGGCCGCCAGCTCCTTCCATTTGCTTCGCTTCTCTTTCTTTTTCCTTGCTCTGCTTTGCTCTGCTCTGCTCTGCTCTTCCGGGCACACTTTTGCTTTTCCTTCTCTACTTTCCTCTGCTGTTCCTGCCCCTGCTTTGCTCTGCTTTGCCTCAGATTGCTTTGCTTTGCTTTGTTTGCTTTGTCTTTCCTGGCAATGCTTTGCTTTTCCTCGTGCTACTTCGCTTTGCTTTGCTTTGCTTTGCCTTGCTCTAGTTTACCTCCACTGGCCATGTTTTCTTTTGCTTTTTCAGGCCACGCTTTCCTTTGTTTTGCTTTGCTTTGTATTCCTGCCACGGCTTTGCTTTACCTTCTCTGCTCTGCTTTGCTTTTCCTACCCCTGCTGTGCTTTGCCTTGCCTCCTCAAACTGCTTTCGTTACTTTGCTCTACCTTTCCTGGCACTGCTGGGACTTTCCTTGTACGAGTTTGCACTGCTTTGCTTTGCCTTGCTCTGCGTTGCCTTTCCTGGCCATGCGTTTTCAGGCCATGCTTTCCTTTGTTTTCCTTTGCTTCGTATTCCTGGCACCTCTTGGTTTTACCTTCTCTGCTCTGCTTTGCTTTTCCTACCCCCGCTGTGCTTTGCTTCGCCTCAAACTGCTTTCTTTACTTTGCTCTACGTTTCCTGGCACTGCTGGGACTTTCCTTGTACGAGTTTGCACTGCTTTGCTTTGCCTTGCTCTGCTTTGCCTCCACTGGCCATGTTTTCTTTTGCTTTTTCAGGCCACGCTTTCCTTTGTCTTGCTTCGCTTCGCTTTGTATTCCTGGCACCTCTAGGTTTTACTTTCTCTGCTCTGCTTTGCCTTGCCTCCAACTGCTTTCGTTACTTTGCTCTACCTTTCCTGGCCCTGCTGGGACTTTCCTTGTACGAGTTTGCACTGCTTTGCTTTGCCTTGCTCTGCTTTGCCTTTCCTGGCCGTGCTTTTTCAGGCCACGCTTTCCTTTGTTTTGCTTTGCTTTTTATTCCAGGCACCTCTTGGTTTTACTTTCTCTGCTCTGCTCTGTTTTTCCTACCCCTGCTGTGCTTTGCCTTGCCTCCTCAAACTGCTTTCTTTCTTTTGCTCTACATTTCCTGGCCCTGCTTTGCTTTTCCTTGTGCTACTTTCCTTTGCTTTGCTCTGCCTTGCACCGCTTTGCCTTTCCTGGACACGCTTTTCTTTGCTTTTCCTGGCCCTGCTTTGCTTGGTCTTTTTTTTGCGTTTTTTTGTTTTGTTTGTTTGTTTGTTTGTTTGTTTTATTTTAGTATAGATACATTTTCATTGCATTGCTTTGTTTTATTTTTGGACCTTTTTGCTTTGGTTTTCCTGGCCACGCTTTGCTTTTCCTGGCCATGCTTTTTCAGGCCATGCTTTCCTTTGTTTTGCTTTGCTTCGTATTCCTGCCACGACTTTGCTTTACCTTCTCTGCTCTGCTTTGCTTTTCCTACCCCTGTTGTGCTTTGTCTCGCCTCAAACTGCTTTCTTTACTTTGCTCTACGTTTCCTGGCACTGCTGGGACTTTCCTTGTACGAGTTTGCACTGCTTTGCTTTGCCTTGCTCTGCGTTGCCTTTCCTGGCCATGCTTTTTCGGGCCACGCTTTCCTTTGTTTTGCTTTGCTTCGTATTCCTGGCACCTCTTGGTTTTACTTTCTCTGCTCTGCTCTGCTTGTCCTACCCCTGCTGTGCTTTGCCTTGCCTCCAACTGCTTTCGTTACTTTGCTCTACGTTTCCTGGCACTGCTGGGACTTTCCTTGTACAAGTTTGCACTGCTTTGCTTTGCCTTGCTCGGCTTTCCTCTTCATTGCTCTCCTGTCCTGTGTTGCGCTAGGCTTCCTTTGCAGACTGTCCCGACGATTTTGCCAATGAGGCTATCGGTATATTTCGGAACGCATAAACCCTCAGACACACAGCTGGGCCTCCCCGCAGCCCGGACACTGTCCCCTCGCAACTCGAGGGTGGGGGCAGCAGGCCCGGCCACCCGACATGGTCAGTTCTGTGGCCCCAGCCGTGTGGCCCGCCGCTAGGCGGTCCCCACTGCTCCCCGTCTGGGGACGGTGTTGGGTGAGGTTTTGAACGACGATCAGTAACTACATGATTCCCACAACTACAGTTAATGGAAGGCAAGAATAAATAAATAAATAAATAAATGCAGGGGGGAAAAAAAAAAAAAAAAATCAGGTAAAGCAAGACATGGTTCTTGCCCGCTGTCACGGCGGACTATGAGGGTTCAGGGAGGCCGGGCAGCGGGCGAGCAGGGTACAGCCACCGTCCGAGTCTGGCCGCCAGCTCTACCCGGCATGAGGGCCCTGCGGTCTTTGCCCCGCAGACACTGGGAACCGGCAGGAGGGCTGGCCGCCAGCTCCTTCCATTTGCTTCGCTTCTCTTTCTTTTTCCTTGCTCTGCTTTGCTCTGCTCTGCTCTGCTCTTCCGGGCACACTTTTGCTTTTCCTTCTCTACTTTCCTCTGCTGTTCCTGCCCCTGCTTTGCTCTGCTTTGCCTCAGATTGCTTTGCTTTGCTTTGTTTGCTTTGTCTTTCCTGGCAATGCTTTGCTTTTCCTCGTGCTACTTCGCTTTGCTTTGCTTTGCTTTGCCTTGCTCTAGTTTACCTCCACTGGCCATGTTTTCTTTTGCTTTTTCAGGCCACGCTTTCCTTTGTTTTGCTTTGCTTTGTATTCCTGCCACGGCTTTGCTTTACCTTCTCTGCTCTGCTTTGCTTTTCCTACCCCTGCTGTGCTTTGCCTTGCCTCCTCAAACTGCTTTCGTTACTTTGCTCTACCTTTCCTGGCACTGCTGGGACTTTCCTTGTACGAGTTTGCACTGCTTTGCTTTGCCTTGCTCTGCGTTGCCTTTCCTGGCCATGCGTTTTCAGGCCATGCTTTCCTTTGTTTTCCTTTGCTTCGTATTCCTGGCACCTCTTGGTTTTACCTTCTCTGCTCTGCTTTGCTTTTCCTACCCCCGCTGTGCTTTGCTTCGCCTCAAACTGCTTTCTTTACTTTGCTCTACGTTTCCTGGCACTGCTGGGACTTTCCTTGTACGAGTTTGCACTGCTTTGCTTTGCCTTGCTCTGCTTTGCCTCCACTGGCCATGTTTTCTTTTGCTTTTTCAGGCCACGCTTTCCTTTGTCTTGCTTCGCTTCGCTTTGTATTCCTGGCACCTCTAGGTTTTACTTTCTCTGCTCTGCTTTGCCTTGCCTCCAACTGCTTTCGTTACTTTGCTCTACCTTTCCTGGCCCTGCTGGGACTTTCCTTGTACGAGTTTGCACTGCTTTGCTTTGCCTTGCTCTGCTTTGCCTTTCCTGGCCGTGCTTTTTCAGGCCACGCTTTCCTTTGTTTTGCTTTGCTTTTTATTCCAGGCACCTCTTGGTTTTACTTTCTCTGCTCTGCTCTGTTTTTCCTACCCCTGCTGTGCTTTGCCTTGCCTCCTCAAACTGCTTTCTTTCTTTTGCTCTACATTTCCTGGCCCTGCTTTGCTTTTCCTTGTGCTACTTTCCTTTGCTTTGCTCTGCCTTGCACCGCTTTGCCTTTCCTGGACACGCTTTTCTTTGCTTTTCCTGGCCCTGCTTTGCTTGGTCTTTTTTTTGCGTTTTTTTGTTTTGTTTGTTTGTTTGTTTGTTTGTTTTATTTTAGTATAGATACATTTTCATTGCATTGCTTTGTTTTATTTTTGGACCTTTTTGCTTTGGTTTTCCTGGCCACGCTTTGCTTTTCCTGGCCATGCTTTTTCAGGCCATGCTTTCCTTTGTTTTGCTTTGCTTCGTATTCCTGCCACGACTTTGCTTTACCTTCTCTGCTCTGCTTTGCTTTTCCTACCCCTGTTGTGCTTTGTCTCGCCTCAAACTGCTTTCTTTACTTTGCTCTACGTTTCCTGGCACTGCTGGGACTTTCCTTGTACGAGTTTGCACTGCTTTGCTTTGCCTTGCTCTGCGTTGCCTTTCCTGGCCATGCTTTTTCGGGCCACGCTTTCCTTTGTTTTGCTTTGCTTCGTATTCCTGGCACCTCTTGGTTTTACTTTCTCTGCTCTGCTCTGCTTGTCCTACCCCTGCTGTGCTTTGCCTTGCCTCCAACTGCTTTCGTTACTTTGCTCTACGTTTCCTGGCACTGCTGGGACTTTCCTTGTACAAGTTTGCACTGCTTTGCTTTGCCTTGCTCGGCTTTCCTCTTCATTGCTCTCCTGTCCTGTGTTGCGCTAGGCTTCCTTTGCAGACTGTCCCGACGATTTTGCCAATGAGGCTATCGGTATATTTCGGAACGCATAAACCCTCAGACACACAGCTGGGCCTCCCCGCAGCCCGGACACTGTCCCCTCGCAACTCGAGGGTGGGGGCAGCAGGCCCGGCCACCCGACATGGTCAGTTCTGTGGCCCCAGCCGTGTGGCCCGCCGCTAGGCGGTCCCCACTGCTCCCCGTCTGGGGACGGTGTTGGGTGAGGTTTTGAACGACGATCAGTAACTACATGATTCCCACAACTACAGTTAATGGAAGGCAAGAATAAATAAATAAATAAATAAATGCAGGGGGAAAAAAAAAAAAAAAAAATCAGGTAAAGCAAGACATGGTTCTTGCCCGCTGTCACGGCGGACTATGAGGGTTCAGGGAGGCCGGGGAGCGGGCGAGCAGGGTACAGCCACCGTCCGAGTCTGGCCGCCAGCTCTACCCGGCATGAGGGCCCTGCGGTCTTTGCCCCGCAGACACTGGGAACCGGCAGGAGGGCTGGCCGCCAGCTCCTTCCATTTGCTTCGCTTCTCTTTCTTTTTCCTTGCTCTGCTTTGCTCTGCTCTGCTCTGCTCTTCCGGGCACACTTTTGCTTTTCCTTCTCTACTTTCCTCTGCTGTTCCTGCCCCTGCTTTGCTCTGCTTTGCCTCAGATTGCTTTGCTTTGCTTTGTTTGCTTTGTCTTTCCTGGCAATGCTTTGCTTTTCCTCGTGCTACTTCGCTTTGCTTTGCTTTGCTTTGCCTTGCTCTAGTTTACCTCCACTGGCCATGTTTTCTTTTGCTTTTTCAGGCCACGCTTTCCTTTGTTTTGCTTTGCTTTGTATTCCTGCCACGGCTTTGCTTTACCTTCTCTGCTCTGCTTTGCTTTTCCTACCCCTGCTGTGCTTTGCCTTGCCTCCTCAAACTGCTTTCGTTACTTTGCTCTACCTTTCCTGGCACTGCTGGGACTTTCCTTGTACGAGTTTGCACTGCTTTGCTTTGCCTTGCTCTGCGTTGCCTTTCCTGGCCATGCGTTTTCAGGCCATGCTTTCCTTTGTTTTCCTTTGCTTCGTATTCCTGGCACCTCTTGGTTTTACCTTCTCTGCTCTGCTTTGCTTTTCCTACCCCCGCTGTGCTTTGCTTCGCCTCAAACTGCTTTCTTTACTTTGCTCTACGTTTCCTGGCACTGCTGGGACTTTCCTTGTACGAGTTTGCACTGCTTTGCTTTGCCTTGCTCTGCTTTGCCTCCACTGGCCATGTTTTCTTTTGCTTTTTCAGGCCACGCTTTCCTTTGTCTTGCTTCGCTTCGCTTTGTATTCCTGGCACCTCTAGGTTTTACTTTCTCTGCTCTGCTTTGCCTTGCCTCCAACTGCTTTCGTTACTTTGCTCTACCTTTCCTGGCCCTGCTGGGACTTTCCTTGTACGAGTTTGCACTGCTTTGCTTTGCCTTGCTCTGCTTTGCCTTTCCTGGCCGTGCTTTTTCAGGCCACGCTTTCCTTTGTTTTGCTTTGCTTTTTATTCCAGGCACCTCTTGGTTTTACTTTCTCTGCTCTGCTCTGTTTTTCCTACCCCTGCTGTGCTTTGCCTTGCCTCCTCAAACTGCTTTCTTTCTTTTGCTCTACATTTCCTGGCCCTGCTTTGCTTTTCCTTGTGCTACTTTCCTTTGCTTTGCTCTGCCTTGCACCGCTTTGCCTTTCCTGGACACGCTTTTCTTTGCTTTTCCTGGCCCTGCTTTGCTTGGTCTTTTTTTTGCGTTTTTTTGTTTTGTTTGTTTGTTTGTTTGTTTGTTTTATTTTAGTATAGATACATTTTCATTGCATTGCTTTGTTTTATTTTTGGACCTTTTTGCTTTGGTTTTCCTGGCCACGCTTTGCTTTTCCTGGCCATGCTTTTTCAGGCCATGCTTTCCTTTGTTTTGCTTTGCTTCGTATTCCTGCCACGACTTTGCTTTACCTTCTCTGCTCTGCTTTGCTTTTCCTACCCCTGTTGTGCTTTGTCTCGCCTCAAACTGCTTTCTTTACTTTGCTCTACGTTTCCTGGCACTGCTGGGACTTTCCTTGTACGAGTTTGCACTGCTTTGCTTTGCCTTGCTCTGCGTTGCCTTTCCTGGCCATGCTTTTTCGGGCCACGCTTTCCTTTGTTTTGCTTTGCTTCGTATTCCTGGCACCTCTTGGTTTTACTTTCTCTGCTCTGCTCTGCTTGTCCTACCCCTGCTGTGCTTTGCCTTGCCTCCAACTGCTTTCGTTACTTTGCTCTACGTTTCCTGGCACTGCTGGGACTTTCCTTGTACAAGTTTGCACTGCTTTGCTTTGCCTTGCTCGGCTTTCCTCTTCATTGCTCTCCTGTCCTGTGTTGCGCTAGGCTTCCTTTGCAGACTGTCCCGACGATTTTGCCAATGAGGCTATCGGTATATTTCGGAACGCATAAACCCTCAGACACACAGCTGGGCCTCCCCGCAGCCCGGACACTGTCCCCTCGCAACTCGAGGGTGGGGGCAGCAGGCCCGGCCACCCGACATGGTCAGTTCTGTGGCCCCAGCCGTGTGGCCCGCTGCTAGGCGGTCCCCACTGCTCCCCGTCTGGGGACGGTGTTGGGTGAGGTTTTGAACGACGATCAGTAACTACATGATTCCCACAACTACAGTTAATGGAAGGCAAGAATAAATAAATAAATAAATAAATGCAGGGGGAAAAAAAAAAAAAAAAAATCAGGTAAAGCAAGACATGGTTCTTGCCCGCTGTCACGGCGGACTATGAGGGTTCAGGGAGGCCGGGGAGCGGGCGAGCAGGGTACAGCCACCGTCCGAGTCTGGCCGCCAGCTCTACCCGGCATGAGGGCCCTGCGGTCTTTGCCCCGCAGACACTGGGAACCGGCAGGAGGGCTGGCCGCCAGCTCCTTCCATTTGCTTCGCTTCTCTTTCTTTTTCCTTGCTCTGCTTTGCTCTGCTCTGCTCTGCTCTTCCGGGCACACTTTTGCTTTTCCTTCTCTACTTTCCTCTGCTGTTCCTGCCCCTGCTTTGCTCTGCTTTGCCTCAGATTGCTTTGCTTTGCTTTGTTTGCTTTGTCTTTCCTGGCAATGCTTTGCTTTTCCTCGTGCTACTTCGCTTTGCTTTGCTTTGCTTTGCCTTGCTCTAGTTTACCTCCACTGGCCATGTTTTCTTTTGCTTTTTCAGGCCACGCTTTCCTTTGTTTTGCTTTGCTTTGTATTCCTGCCACGGCTTTGCTTTACCTTCTCTGCTCTGCTTTGCTTTTCCTACCCCTGCTGTGCTTTGCCTTGCCTCCTCAAACTGCTTTCGTTACTTTGCTCTACCTTTCCTGGCACTGCTGGGACTTTCCTTGTACGAGTTTGCACTGCTTTGCTTTGCCTTGCTCTGCGTTGCCTTTCCTGGCCATGCGTTTTCAGGCCATGCTTTCCTTTGTTTTCCTTTGCTTCGTATTCCTGGCACCTCTTGGTTTTACCTTCTCTGCTCTGCTTTGCTTTTCCTACCCCCGCTGTGCTTTGCTTCGCCTCAAACTGCTTTCTTTACTTTGCTCTACGTTTCCTGGCACTGCTGGGACTTTCCTTGTACGAGTTTGCACTGCTTTGCTTTGCCTTGCTCTGCTTTGCCTCCACTGGCCATGTTTTCTTTTGCTTTTTCAGGCCACGCTTTCCTTTGTCTTGCTTCGCTTCGCTTTGTATTCCTGGCACCTCTAGGTTTTACTTTCTCTGCTCTGCTTTGCCTTGCCTCCAACTGCTTTCGTTACTTTGCTCTACCTTTCCTGGCCCTGCTGGGACTTTCCTTGTACGAGTTTGCACTGCTTTGCTTTGCCTTGCTCTGCTTTGCCTTTCCTGGCCGTGCTTTTTCAGGCCACGCTTTCCTTTGTTTTGCTTTGCTTTTTATTCCAGGCACCTCTTGGTTTTACTTTCTCTGCTCTGCTCTGTTTTTCCTACCCCTGCTGTGCTTTGCCTTGCCTCCTCAAACTGCTTTCTTTCTTTTGCTCTACATTTCCTGGCCCTGCTTTGCTTTTCCTTGTGCTACTTTCCTTTGCTTTGCTCTGCCTTGCACCGCTTTGCCTTTCCTGGACACGCTTTTCTTTGCTTTTCCTGGCCCTGCTTTGCTTGGTCTTTTTTTTGCGTTTTTTTGTTTTGTTTGTTTGTTTGTTTGTTTGTTTTATTTTAGTATAGATACATTTTCATTGCATTGCTTTGTTTTATTTTTGGACCTTTTTGCTTTGGTTTTCCTGGCCACGCTTTGCTTTTCCTGGCCATGCTTTTTCAGGCCATGCTTTCCTTTGTTTTGCTTTGCTTCGTATTCCTGCCACGACTTTGCTTTACCTTCTCTGCTCTGCTTTGCTTTTCCTACCCCTGTTGTGCTTTGTCTCGCCTCAAACTGCTTTCTTTACTTTGCTCTACGTTTCCTGGCACTGCTGGGACTTTCCTTGTACGAGTTTGCACTGCTTTGCTTTGCCTTGCTCTGCGTTGCCTTTCCTGGCCATGCTTTTTCGGGCCACGCTTTCCTTTGTTTTGCTTTGCTTCGTATTCCTGGCACCTCTTGGTTTTACTTTCTCTGCTCTGCTCTGCTTGTCCTACCCCTGCTGTGCTTTGCCTTGCCTCCAACTGCTTTCGTTACTTTGCTCTACGTTTCCTGGCACTGCTGGGACTTTCCTTGTACAAGTTTGCACTGCTTTGCTTTGCCTTGCTCGGCTTTCCTCTTCATTGCTCTCCTGTCCTGTGTTGCGCTAGGCTTCCTTTGCAGACTGTCCCGACGATTTTGCCAATGAGGCTATCGGTATATTTCGGAACGCATAAACCCTCAGACACACAGCTGGGCCTCCCCGCAGCCCGGACACTGTCCCCTCGCAACTCGAGGGTGGGGGCAGCAGGCCCGGCCACCCGACATGGTCAGTTCTGTGGCCCCAGCCGTGTGGCCCGCCGCTAGGCGGTCCCCACTGCTCCCCGTCTGGGGACGGTGTTGGGTGAGGTTTTGAACGACGATCAGTAACTACATGATTCCCACAACTACAGTTAATGGAAGGCAAGAATAAATAAATAAATAAATAAATGCAGGGGGAAAAAAAAAAAAAAAAAATCAGGTAAAGCAAGACATGGTTCTTGCCCGCTGTCACGGCGGACTATGAGGGTTCAGGGAGGCCGGGGAGCGGGCGAGCAGGGTACAGCCACCGTCCGAGTCTGGCCGCCAGCTCTACCCGGCATGAGGGCCCTGCGGTCTTTGCCCCGCAGACACTGGGAACCGGCAGGAGGGCTGGCCGCCAGCTCCTTCCATTTGCTTCGCTTCTCTTTCTTTTTCCTTGCTCTGCTTTGCTCTGCTCTGCTCTGCTCTTCCGGGCACACTTTTGCTTTTCCTTCTCTACTTTCCTCTGCTGTTCCTGCCCCTGCTTTGCTCTGCTTTGCCTCAGATTGCTTTGCTTTGCTTTGTTTGCTTTGTCTTTCCTGGCAATGCTTTGCTTTTCCTCGTGCTACTTCGCTTTGCTTTGCTTTGCTTTGCCTTGCTCTAGTTTACCTCCACTGGCCATGTTTTCTTTTGCTTTTTCAGGCCACGCTTTCCTTTGTTTTGCTTTGCTTTGTATTCCTGCCACGGCTTTGCTTTACCTTCTCTGCTCTGCTTTGCTTTTCCTACCCCTGCTGTGCTTTGCCTTGCCTCCTCAAACTGCTTTCGTTACTTTGCTCTACCTTTCCTGGCACTGCTGGGACTTTCCTTGTACGAGTTTGCACTGCTTTGCTTTGCCTTGCTCTGCGTTGCCTTTCCTGGCCATGCGTTTTCAGGCCATGCTTTCCTTTGTTTTCCTTTGCTTCGTATTCCTGGCACCTCTTGGTTTTACCTTCTCTGCTCTGCTTTGCTTTTCCTACCCCCGCTGTGCTTTGCTTCGCCTCAAACTGCTTTCTTTACTTTGCTCTACGTTTCCTGGCACTGCTGGGACTTTCCTTGTACGAGTTTGCACTGCTTTGCTTTGCCTTGCTCTGCTTTGCCTCCACTGGCCATGTTTTCTTTTGCTTTTTCAGGCCACGCTTTCCTTTGTCTTGCTTCGCTTCGCTTTGTATTCCTGGCACCTCTAGGTTTTACTTTCTCTGCTCTGCTTTGCCTTGCCTCCAACTGCTTTCGTTACTTTGCTCTACCTTTCCTGGCCCTGCTGGGACTTTCCTTGTACGAGTTTGCACTGCTTTGCTTTGCCTTGCTCTGCTTTGCCTTTCCTGGCCGTGCTTTTTCAGGCCACGCTTTCCTTTGTTTTGCTTTGCTTTTTATTCCAGGCACCTCTTGGTTTTACTTTCTCTGCTCTGCTCTGTTTTTCCTACCCCTGCTGTGCTTTGCCTTGCCTCCTCAAACTGCTTTCTTTCTTTTGCTCTACATTTCCTGGCCCTGCTTTGCTTTTCCTTGTGCTACTTTCCTTTGCTTTGCTCTGCCTTGCACCGCTTTGCCTTTCCTGGACACGCTTTTCTTTGCTTTTCCTGGCCCTGCTTTGCTTGGTCTTTTTTTTGCGTTTTTTTGTTTTGTTTGTTTGTTTGTTTGTTTGTTTTATTTTAGTATAGATACATTTTCATTGCATTGCTTTGTTTTATTTTTGGACCTTTTTGCTTTGGTTTTCCTGGCCACGCTTTGCTTTTCCTGGCCATGCTTTTTCAGGCCATGCTTTCCTTTGTTTTGCTTTGCTTCGTATTCCTGCCACGACTTTGCTTTACCTTCTCTGCTCTGCTTTGCTTTTCCTACCCCTGTTGTGCTTTGTCTCGCCTCAAACTGCTTTCTTTACTTTGCTCTACGTTTCCTGGCACTGCTGGGACTTTCCTTGTACGAGTTTGCACTGCTTTGCTTTGCCTTGCTCTGCGTTGCCTTTCCTGGCCATGCTTTTTCGGGCCACGCTTTCCTTTGTTTTGCTTTGCTTCGTATTCCTGGCACCTCTTGGTTTTACTTTCTCTGCTCTGCTCTGCTTGTCCTACCCCTGCTGTGCTTTGCCTTGCCTCCAACTGCTTTCGTTACTTTGCTCTACGTTTCCTGGCACTGCTGGGACTTTCCTTGTACAAGTTTGCACTGCTTTGCTTTGCCTTGCTCGGCTTTCCTCTTCATTGCTCTCCTGTCCTGTGTTGCGCTAGGCTTCCTTTGCAGACTGTCCCGACGATTTTGCCAATGAGGCTATCGGTATATTTCGGAACGCATAAACCCTCAGACACACAGCTGGGCCTCCCCGCAGCCCGGACACTGTCCCCTCGCAACTCGAGGGTGGGGGCAGCAGGCCCGGCCACCCGACATGGTCAGTTCTGTGGCCCCAGCCGTGTGGCCCGCCGCTAGGCGGTCCCCACTGCTCCCCGTCTGGGGACGGTGTTGGGTGAGGTTTTGAACGACGATCAGTAACTACATGATTCCCACAACTACAGTTAATGGAAGGCAAGAATAAATAAATAAATAAATAAATGCAGGGGGAAAAAAAAAAAAAAAAAATCAGGTAAAGCAAGACATGGTTCTTGCCCGCTGTCACGGCGGACTATGAGGGTTCAGGGAGGCCGGGGAGCGGGCGAGCAGGGTACAGCCACCGTCCGAGTCTGGCCGCCAGCTCTACCCGGCATGAGGGCCCTGCGGTCTTTGCCCCGCAGACACTGGGAACCGGCAGGAGGGCTGGCCGCCAGCTCCTTCCATTTGCTTCGCTTCTCTTTCTTTTTCCTTGCTCTGCTTTGCTCTGCTCTGCTCTGCTCTTCCGGGCACACTTTTGCTTTTCCTTCTCTACTTTCCTCTGCTGTTCCTGCCCCTGCTTTGCTCTGCTTTGCCTCAGATTGCTTTGCTTTGCTTTGTTTGCTTTGTCTTTCCTGGCAATGCTTTGCTTTTCCTCGTGCTACTTCGCTTTGCTTTGCTTTGCTTTGCCTTGCTCTAGTTTACCTCCACTGGCCATGTTTTCTTTTGCTTTTTCAGGCCACGCTTTCCTTTGTTTTGCTTTGCTTTGTATTCCTGCCACGGCTTTGCTTTACCTTCTCTGCTCTGCTTTGCTTTTCCTACCCCTGCTGTGCTTTGCCTTGCCTCCTCAAACTGCTTTCGTTACTTTGCTCTACCTTTCCTGGCACTGCTGGGACTTTCCTTGTACGAGTTTGCACTGCTTTGCTTTGCCTTGCTCTGCGTTGCCTTTCCTGGCCATGCGTTTTCAGGCCATGCTTTCCTTTGTTTTCCTTTGCTTCGTATTCCTGGCACCTCTTGGTTTTACCTTCTCTGCTCTGCTTTGCTTTTCCTACCCCCGCTGTGCTTTGCTTCGCCTCAAACTGCTTTCTTTACTTTGCTCTACGTTTCCTGGCACTGCTGGGACTTTCCTTGTACGAGTTTGCACTGCTTTGCTTTGCCTTGCTCTGCTTTGCCTCCACTGGCCATGTTTTCTTTTGCTTTTTCAGGCCACGCTTTCCTTTGTCTTGCTTCGCTTCGCTTTGTATTCCTGGCACCTCTAGGTTTTACTTTCTCTGCTCTGCTTTGCCTTGCCTCCAACTGCTTTCGTTACTTTGCTCTACCTTTCCTGGCCCTGCTGGGACTTTCCTTGTACGAGTTTGCACTGCTTTGCTTTGCCTTGCTCTGCTTTGCCTTTCCTGGCCGTGCTTTTTCAGGCCACGCTTTCCTTTGTTTTGCTTTGCTTTTTATTCCAGGCACCTCTTGGTTTTACTTTCTCTGCTCTGCTCTGTTTTTCCTACCCCTGCTGTGCTTTGCCTTGCCTCCTCAAACTGCTTTCTTTCTTTTGCTCTACATTTCCTGGCCCTGCTTTGCTTTTCCTTGTGCTACTTTCCTTTGCTTTGCTCTGCCTTGCACCGCTTTGCCTTTCCTGGACACGCTTTTCTTTGCTTTTCCTGGCCCTGCTTTGCTTGGTCTTTTTTTTGCGTTTTTTTGTTTTGTTTGTTTGTTTGTTTGTTTGTTTTATTTTAGTATAGATACATTTTCATTGCATTGCTTTGTTTTATTTTTGGACCTTTTTGCTTTGGTTTTCCTGGCCACGCTTTGCTTTTCCTGGCCATGCTTTTTCAGGCCATGCTTTCCTTTGTTTTGCTTTGCTTCGTATTCCTGCCACGACTTTGCTTTACCTTCTCTGCTCTGCTTTGCTTTTCCTACCCCTGTTGTGCTTTGTCTCGCCTCAAACTGCTTTCTTTACTTTGCTCTACGTTTCCTGGCACTGCTGGGACTTTCCTTGTACGAGTTTGCACTGCTTTGCTTTGCCTTGCTCTGCGTTGCCTTTCCTGGCCATGCTTTTTCGGGCCACGCTTTCCTTTGTTTTGCTTTGCTTCGTATTCCTGGCACCTCTTGGTTTTACTTTCTCTGCTCTGCTCTGCTTGTCCTACCCCTGCTGTGCTTTGCCTTGCCTCCAACTGCTTTCGTTACTTTGCTCTACGTTTCCTGGCACTGCTGGGACTTTCCTTGTACAAGTTTGCACTGCTTTGCTTTGCCTTGCTCGGCTTTCCTCTTCATTGCTCTCCTGTCCTGTGTTGCGCTAGGCTTCCTTTGCAGACTGTCCCGACGATTTTGCCAATGAGGCTATCGGTATATTTCGGAACGCATAAACCCTCAGACACACAGCTGGGCCTCCCCGCAGCCCGGACACTGTCCCCTCGCAACTCGAGGGTGGGGGCAGCAGGCCCGGCCACCCGACATGGTCAGTTCTGTGGCCCCAGCCGTGTGGCCCGCCGCTAGGCGGTCCCCACTGCTCCCCGTCTGGGGACGGTGTTGGGTGAGGTTTTGAACGACGATCAGTAACTACATGATTCCCACAACTACAGTTAATGGAAGGCAAGAATAAATAAATAAATAAATAAATGCAGGGGGAAAAAAAAAAAAAAAAAATCAGGTAAAGCAAGACATGGTTCTTGCCCGCTGTCACGGCGGACTATGAGGGTTCAGGGAGGCCGGGGAGCGGGCGAGCAGGGTACAGCCACCGTCCGAGTCTGGCCGCCAGCTCTACCCGGCATGAGGGCCCTGCGGTCTTTGCCCCGCAGACACTGGGAACCGGCAGGAGGGCTGGCCGCCAGCTCCTTCCATTTGCTTCGCTTCTCTTTCTTTTTCCTTGCTCTGCTTTGCTCTGCTCTGCTCTGCTCTTCCGGGCACACTTTTGCTTTTCCTTCTCTACTTTCCTCTGCTGTTCCTGCCCCTGCTTTGCTCTGCTTTGCCTCAGATTGCTTTGCTTTGCTTTGTTTGCTTTGTCTTTCCTGGCAATGCTTTGCTTTTCCTCGTGCTACTTCGCTTTGCTTTGCTTTGCTTTGCCTTGCTCTAGTTTACCTCCACTGGCCATGTTTTCTTTTGCTTTTTCAGGCCACGCTTTCCTTTGTTTTGCTTTGCTTTGTATTCCTGCCACGGCTTTGCTTTACCTTCTCTGCTCTGCTTTGCTTTTCCTACCCCTGCTGTGCTTTGCCTTGCCTCCTCAAACTGCTTTCGTTACTTTGCTCTACCTTTCCTGGCACTGCTGGGACTTTCCTTGTACGAGTTTGCACTGCTTTGCTTTGCCTTGCTCTGCGTTGCCTTTCCTGGCCATGCGTTTTCAGGCCATGCTTTCCTTTGTTTTCCTTTGCTTCGTATTCCTGGCACCTCTTGGTTTTACCTTCTCTGCTCTGCTTTGCTTTTCCTACCCCCGCTGTGCTTTGCTTCGCCTCAAACTGCTTTCTTTACTTTGCTCTACGTTTCCTGGCACTGCTGGGACTTTCCTTGTACGAGTTTGCACTGCTTTGCTTTGCCTTGCTCTGCTTTGCCTCCACTGGCCATGTTTTCTTTTGCTTTTTCAGGCCACGCTTTCCTTTGTCTTGCTTCGCTTCGCTTTGTATTCCTGGCACCTCTAGGTTTTACTTTCTCTGCTCTGCTTTGCCTTGCCTCCAACTGCTTTCGTTACTTTGCTCTACCTTTCCTGGCCCTGCTGGGACTTTCCTTGTACGAGTTTGCACTGCTTTGCTTTGCCTTGCTCTGCTTTGCCTTTCCTGGCCGTGCTTTTTCAGGCCACGCTTTCCTTTGTTTTGCTTTGCTTTTTATTCCAGGCACCTCTTGGTTTTACTTTCTCTGCTCTGCTCTGTTTTTCCTACCCCTGCTGTGCTTTGCCTTGCCTCCTCAAACTGCTTTCTTTCTTTTGCTCTACATTTCCTGGCCCTGCTTTGCTTTTCCTTGTGCTACTTTCCTTTGCTTTGCTCTGCCTTGCACCGCTTTGCCTTTCCTGGACACGCTTTTCTTTGCTTTTCCTGGCCCTGCTTTGCTTGGTCTTTTTTTTGCGTTTTTTTGTTTTGTTTGTTTGTTTGTTTGTTTGTTTTATTTTAGTATAGATACATTTTCATTGCATTGCTTTGTTTTATTTTTGGACCTTTTTGCTTTGGTTTTCCTGGCCACGCTTTGCTTTTCCTGGCCATGCTTTTTCAGGCCATGCTTTCCTTTGTTTTGCTTTGCTTCGTATTCCTGCCACGACTTTGCTTTACCTTCTCTGCTCTGCTTTGCTTTTCCTACCCCTGTTGTGCTTTGTCTCGCCTCAAACTGCTTTCTTTACTTTGCTCTACGTTTCCTGGCACTGCTGGGACTTTCCTTGTACGAGTTTGCACTGCTTTGCTTTGCCTTGCTCTGCGTTGCCTTTCCTGGCCATGCTTTTTCGGGCCACGCTTTCCTTTGTTTTGCTTTGCTTCGTATTCCTGGCACCTCTTGGTTTTACTTTCTCTGCTCTGCTCTGCTTGTCCTACCCCTGCTGTGCTTTGCCTTGCCTCCAACTGCTTTCGTTACTTTGCTCTACGTTTCCTGGCACTGCTGGGACTTTCCTTGTACAAGTTTGCACTGCTTTGCTTTGCCTTGCTCGGCTTTCCTCTTCATTGCTCTCCTGTCCTGTGTTGCGCTAGGCTTCCTTTGCAGACTGTCCCGACGATTTTGCCAATGAGGCTATCGGTATATTTCGGAACGCATAAACCCTCAGACACACAGCTGGGCCTCCCCGCAGCCCGGACACTGTCCCCTCGCAACTCGAGGGTGGGGGCAGCAGGCCCGGCCACCCGACATGGTCAGTTCTGTGGCCCCAGCCGTGTGGCCCGCCGCTAGGCGGTCCCCACTGCTCCCCGTCTGGGGACGGTGTTGGGTGAGGTTTTGAACGACGATCAGTAACTACATGATTCCCACAACTACAGTTAATGGAAGGCAAGAATAAATAAATAAATAAATAAATGCAGGGGGGAAAAAAAAAAAAAAAAATCAGGTAAAGCAAGACATGGTTCTTGCCCGCTGTCACGGCGGACTATGAGGGTTCAGGGAGGCCGGGCAGCGGGCGAGCAGGGTACAGCCACCGTCCGAGTCTGGCCGCCAGCTCTACCCGGCATGAGGGCCCTGCGGTCTTTGCCCCGCAGACACTGGGAACCGGCAGGAGGGCTGGCCGCCAGCTCCTTCCATTTGCTTCGCTTCTCTTTCTTTTTCCTTGCTCTGCTTTGCTCTGCTCTGCTCTGCTCTTCCGGGCACACTTTTGCTTTTCCTTCTCTACTTTCCTCTGCTGTTCCTGCCCCTGCTTTGCTCTGCTTTGCCTCAGATTGCTTTGCTTTGCTTTGTTTGCTTTGTCTTTCCTGGCAATGCTTTGCTTTTCCTCGTGCTACTTCGCTTTGCTTTGCTTTGCTTTGCCTTGCTCTAGTTTACCTCCACTGGCCATGTTTTCTTTTGCTTTTTCAGGCCACGCTTTCCTTTGTTTTGCTTTGCTTTGTATTCCTGCCACGGCTTTGCTTTACCTTCTCTGCTCTGCTTTGCTTTTCCTACCCCTGCTGTGCTTTGCCTTGCCTCCTCAAACTGCTTTCGTTACTTTGCTCTACCTTTCCTGGCACTGCTGGGACTTTCCTTGTACGAGTTTGCACTGCTTTGCTTTGCCTTGCTCTGCGTTGCCTTTCCTGGCCATGCGTTTTCAGGCCATGCTTTCCTTTGTTTTCCTTTGCTTCGTATTCCTGGCACCTCTTGGTTTTACCTTCTCTGCTCTGCTTTGCTTTTCCTACCCCCGCTGTGCTTTGCTTCGCCTCAAACTGCTTTCTTTACTTTGCTCTACGTTTCCTGGCACTGCTGGGACTTTCCTTGTACGAGTTTGCACTGCTTTGCTTTGCCTTGCTCTGCTTTGCCTCCACTGGCCATGTTTTCTTTTGCTTTTTCAGGCCACGCTTTCCTTTGTCTTGCTTCGCTTCGCTTTGTATTCCTGGCACCTCTAGGTTTTACTTTCTCTGCTCTGCTTTGCCTTGCCTCCAACTGCTTTCGTTACTTTGCTCTACCTTTCCTGGCCCTGCTGGGACTTTCCTTGTACGAGTTTGCACTGCTTTGCTTTGCCTTGCTCTGCTTTGCCTTTCCTGGCCGTGCTTTTTCAGGCCACGCTTTCCTTTGTTTTGCTTTGCTTTTTATTCCAGGCACCTCTTGGTTTTACTTTCTCTGCTCTGCTCTGTTTTTCCTACCCCTGCTGTGCTTTGCCTTGCCTCCTCAAACTGCTTTCTTTCTTTTGCTCTACATTTCCTGGCCCTGCTTTGCTTTTCCTTGTGCTACTTTCCTTTGCTTTGCTCTGCCTTGCACCGCTTTGCCTTTCCTGGACACGCTTTTCTTTGCTTTTCCTGGCCCTGCTTTGCTTGGTCTTTTTTTTGCGTTTTTTTGTTTTGTTTGTTTGTTTGTTTGTTTGTTTTATTTTAGTATAGATACATTTTCATTGCATTGCTTTGTTTTATTTTTGGACCTTTTTGCTTTGGTTTTCCTGGCCACGCTTTGCTTTTCCTGGCCATGCTTTTTCAGGCCATGCTTTCCTTTGTTTTGCTTTGCTTCGTATTCCTGCCACGACTTTGCTTTACCTTCTCTGCTCTGCTTTGCTTTTCCTACCCCTGTTGTGCTTTGTCTCGCCTCAAACTGCTTTCTTTACTTTGCTCTACGTTTCCTGGCACTGCTGGGACTTTCCTTGTACGAGTTTGCACTGCTTTGCTTTGCCTTGCTCTGCGTTGCCTTTCCTGGCCATGCTTTTTCGGGCCACGCTTTCCTTTGTTTTGCTTTGCTTCGTATTCCTGGCACCTCTTGGTTTTACTTTCTCTGCTCTGCTCTGCTTGTCCTACCCCTGCTGTGCTTTGCCTTGCCTCCAACTGCTTTCGTTACTTTGCTCTACGTTTCCTGGCACTGCTGGGACTTTCCTTGTACAAGTTTGCACTGCTTTGCTTTGCCTTGCTCGGCTTTCCTCTTCATTGCTCTCCTGTCCTGTGTTGCGCTAGGCTTCCTTTGCAGACTGTCCCGACGATTTTGCCAATGAGGCTATCGGTATATTTCGGAACGCATAAACCCTCAGACACACAGCTGGGCCTCCCCGCAGCCCGGACACTGTCCCCTCGCAACTCGAGGGTGGGGGCAGCAGGCCCGGCCACCCGACATGGTCAGTTCTGTGGCCCCAGCCGTGTGGCCCGCCGCTAGGCGGTCCCCACTGCTCCCCGTCTGGGGACGGTGTTGGGTGAGGTTTTGAACGACGATCAGTAACTACATGATTCCCACAACTACAGTTAATGGAAGGCAAGAATAAATAAATAAATAAATAAATGCAGGGGGAAAAAAAAAAAAAAAAAAAAAAAACAGGTAAAGCAAGACATGGTTCTTGCCCGCTGTCACGGCGGACTATGAGGTGTCAGGGAGGCCGGGGAGCGGGCGAGCAGGGTACAGCCACCGTCCGAGTCTGGCCGCCAGCTCTACCCGGCATGAGGGCCTTGCGGTCTTTGCCCCGCAGACACTGGGAACCGGCAGGAGGGCTGGCCGCCAGCTCCTTACATTTGCTTCGCTTCTCTTTCTTTTTCCTTGCTCTGCTTTGCTTTGCTCTGCTCTTCCGGGCACACTTTTGCTTTTCCTTCTCTACTTTGCTCTGCCTTTCTTGCCCCCGCTTTGCTTTGCTTTGCCTCAGATTGCTTTGCTTTGCTTTGTTTGCTCTGTCTTTCCTGGCACTGCTTTGCTTTTCCTTGTGCTACTTCACTTTGCTTTGCTCTGCCTTGCACTGCTTTGCCTTTCCTGGACACGCTTTACTTTGCTTTTCCTGGCCCTGCTTTGCTTGGTTTTTTTTTTGCCTTTTTTTTTTTTTTTTTTTTTTTTTACTTTAGATATATATTCATTGCATTGCTTTGTTTTATTTCTGGACCTTTTTACTTTGGTTTTCCTGGCCGCGCTTTGCTTTTCCTGGCCCTGCTTTTTCAGGCCATGCTTTCCTTTGTCTTACTTTGCTTCGTATTCCTGGCACCTCTTGGTTTTACTTTCTCTGCTCTGCTTTGCTTTTCCTACCCCTGCAGTGCTTTGCCTCGCCTCAAACTGCTTTCCTTACTTCGCTCTACGTTTCCTGGCACTGCTGGGACTTTCCTTGTACGAGTTTGCACTGCTTTGCTTTGCCTTGCTCTGCTTTGCCTCCACTGGCCATGTTTTCTTTTGCTTTTTCAGGCCACGCTTTCCTTTGTCTTGCTTCGCTTCGCTTTGTATTCCTGGCACCTCTAGGTTTTACTTTCTCTGCTCTGCTTTGCCTTGCCTCCAACTGCTTTCGTTACTTTGCTCTACCTTTCCTGGCCCTGCTGGGACTTTCCTTGTACGAGTTTGCACTGCTTTGCTTTGCCTTGCTCTGCTTTGCCTTTCCTGGCCGTGCTTTTTCAGGCCACGCTTTCCTTTGTTTTGCTTTGCTTTTTATTCCAGGCACCTCTTGGTTTTACTTTCTCTGCTCTGCTCTGTTTTTCCTACCCCTGCTGTGCTTTGCCTTGCCTCCTCAAACTGCTTTCTTTCTTTTGCTCTACATTTCCTGGCCCTGCTTTGCTTTTCCTTGTGCTACTTTCCTTTGCTCTGCTCTGCCTTGCACCGCTTTGCCTTTCCTGGACACGCTTTTCTTTGCTTTTCCTGGCCCCGCTTTGCTTGGTCTTTTTTTTGCGTTTTTTTGTTTTGTTTGTTTGTTTGTTTGTTTGTTTTATTTTAATATAGATACATTTTCATTGCATTGCTTTGTTTTATTTTTGGACCTTTTTGCTTTGGTTTTCCTGGCCACGCTTTGCTTTTCCTGGCCATGCTTTTTCAGGCCATGCTTTCCTTTGTTTTGCTTTGCTTCGTATTCCTGCCACGACTTTGCTTTACCTTCTCTGCTCTGCTTTGCTTTTCCTACCCCTGCAGTGCTTTGTCTCGCCTCAAACTGCTTTCTTTACTTTGCTCTACGTTTCCTGGCACTGCTGGGACTTTCCTTGTACGAGTTTGCACTGCTTTGCTTTGCCTTGCTCTGCGTTGCCTTTCCTGGCCATGCTTTTTCGGGCCACGCTTTCCTTTGTTTTGCTTCGCTTCGTATTCCTGGCACCTCTTGGTTTTACTTTCTCTGCTCTGCTCTGCTTGTCCTACCCCTGCTGTGCTTTACCTTGCCTCAAACTGCTTTCGTTACTTTGCTCTACGGTTCCTGGCACTGCTGGGACTTTCCTTGTACAAGTTTGCACTGCTTTGCTTTGCCTTGCTCGGCTTTCCTCTTCATTGCTCTGCTGTCCTGTGTTGCTCTAGGCTTCCTTTGCAGACCGTCCCGACGATTTTGCCAATGAGGCTATCGGTATATTTAGGAACGCATAAACCCTCAGACACACAGCTGGGCCTCCCCGCAGCCCGGACACTGTCCCCTCGCAACTCGAGGGTGGGGGCAGCAGGCCCGGCCACCCGACATGGTCAGTTCTGTGGCCCCAGCCGTGTGGCCCGCCGCTAGGCGGTCCCCACTGCTCCCCGTCTGGGGACGGTGTTGGGTGAGGTTTTGAACGACGATCAGTAAATACATGATTCCCACAACTACAGTGGATGGAAGGCAAGAATAAATAAATAAATAAATAAATGCAGGGGGAAAAAAAAAAAAAAAAAAAAAAACAGGTAAAGCAAGACATGGTTCTTGCCCGCTGTCACGGCGGACTATGAGGTGTCAGGGAGGCCGGGGAGCGGGCGAGCAGGGTACAGCCACCGTCCGAGTCTGGCCGCCAGCTCTACCCGGCATGAGGGCCTTGCGGTCTTTGCCCCGCAGACACTGGGAACCGGCAGGAGGGCTGGCCGCCAGCTCCTTACATTTGCTTCGCTTCTCTTTCTTTTTCCTTGCTCTGCTTTGCTTTGCTCTGCTCTTCCGGGCACACTTTTGCTTTTCCTTCTCTACTTTGCTCTGCCTTTCTTGCCCCCGCTTTGCTTTGCTTTGCCTCAGATTGCTTTGCTTTGCTTTGTTTGCTCTGTCTTTCCTGGCACTGCTTTGCTTTTCCTTGTGCTACTTCACTTTGCTTTGCTCTGCCTTGCACTGCTTTGCCTTTCCTGGACACGCTTTACTTTGCTTTTCCTGGCCCTGCTTTGCTTGGTTTTTTTTTTGCCTTTTTTTTTTTTTTTTTTTTTTTTTTACTTTAGATATATATTCATTGCATTGCTTTGTTTTATTTCTGGACCTTTTTACTTTGGTTTTCCTGGCCGCGCTTTGCTTTTCCTGGCCCTGCTTTTTCAGGCCATGCTTTCCTTTGTCTTACTTTGCTTCGTATTCCTGGCACCTCTTGGTTTTACTTTCTCTGCTCTGCTTTGCTTTTCCTACCCCTGCAGTGCTTTGCCTCGCCTCAAACTGCTTTCCTTACTTCGCTCTACGTTTCCTGGCACTGCTGGGACTTTCCTTGTACGAGTTTGCACTGCTTTGCTTTGCCTTGCTCTGCTTTGCCTCCACTGGCCATGTTTTCTTTTGCTTTTTCAGGCCACGCTTTCCTTTGTCTTGCTTCGCTTCGCTTTGTATTCCTGGCACCTCTAGGTTTTACTTTCTCTGCTCTGCTTTGCCTTGCCTCCAACTGCTTTCGTTACTTTGCTCTACCTTTCCAGGCACTGCTGGGACTTTCCTTGTACGAGTTTGCACTGCTTTGCTTTGCCTTGCTCTGCTTTGCCTTTCCTGGCCGTGCTTTTTCAGGCCACGCTTTCCTTTGTCTTGCTTCGCTTCGTATTCCTGGCACCTCTTGGTTTTACTTTCTCTGCTCTGCTCTGCTTTTCCTACCCCTGCTGTGCTTTGCCTTGCCTCAAACTGCTTTCTTTACTTTGCTCTACGTTTCCTGGCCCTGCTGGGACTTTCCTTGTACGAGTTTGCACTGCTTTGCTTTGCCTTGCTCTGCTTTGCCTTTCCGGGCCATGCTTTTTCAGGCCACGCTTTCCTTTGTCTTGCTCTGCTTTTATTCCTGGCACTTCTTGGTTTTACTTTCTCTGCTCTGCTCTGCTTTTCCTACCCCTGCAGTGCTTTGCCTTGCCTCAATCTGCTTTCGTTACTTCGCTCTACGTTTCCTGGCACTGCTGGGACTTTCCTTGTACGAGTTTGCACTGCTTCGCTTTGCCTTGCTCTGCTTTGCCTTTCCGGGCCATGCTTTTTCAGGCCACGCTTTCCTTTGTCTTGCTTCGCTTCGTATACCTGACACCTCTTGGTTTTACTTTCTCTGCTCTGCTCTGCTTTTCCTACCCCTGCTGTGCTTTGCCTCGCCTCAAACTGCTTTCTTTACTTTGCTCTACGTTACCTGGCACTGCTGGGACTTTCCTTGTACAAGTTTGCACTGCTTTGCTTTGCCTTGCTCGGCTTTCCTCTTCATTTCTCTGCTCTCCTGTGCTGCGCTAGGCTTCCTTTGCAGACCGTCCCGACGATTTTGCCGATGAGGCGATCGGTATATTTCGGAACGCATAAACCCTCAGACACACAGCTGGGCCTCCCCGCAGCCCGGACACTGTCCCCTCGCAACTCGAGGGTGGGGGCAGCAGGCCCGGCCACCCGACATGGTCAGTTCTGTGGCCCCAGCCGTGTGGCCTGCCGCTAGGCGGTCCCCACTGCTATTCGTCTGGGGACGGTGTTGGGTGAGGTTTTGAACGACGATCAGTAACTACATGATTCCCACAACTACATCGGATGGAAGGCAACAATCAATAAATAAATAAATAAATAAAGATAAAACCAGGTAAAGCAAGACATGGTTCTTGCCCACTGTCACGGCGGACTAAGAGGTGTCAGGGAGGCCGGGGAGCGGGCGAGCAGGGTACAGCCACCGTCCGAGTCTGGCCGCCAGCTCTACCCGGCATGAGGGCCTTGCGGTCTTTGCCCCGCAGACACTGGGAACCGGCAGGAGGGCTGGCCGCCAGCTCCTTACATTTGCTTCGCTTCTCTTTCTTTTTCCTTGCTCTGCTTTGCTTTGCTCTGCTCTGCTCTTCCGGGCACACTTTTGCTCTACCTTCTCTACTTTCCTCTGCTGTTCCTGCCCCTGCTTTGCTTTGCTTTGCCTCAGATTGCTTTGCTTTGCTTTGTTTGCTTTGTCTTTCCTGGCAATGTTATGCTTTTCCTCGTGCTACTTCGCTTTGCTTTGCTTTGCTTTGCCTTGCTCTAGTTTGCCTCCACTGGCCATGTTTTCTTTTGCTTTTTCAGGCCACGCTTTCCTTTGTTTTGCTTTGCTTTGTATTCCTGCCACGGCTTTGCTTTACCTTCTCTGCTCTGCTTTGCTTTTCCTACCCCTGCTGTGCTTTGCCTTGCCTCAAACTGCTTTCGTTAGTTTGCTCTACGTTTCCTGGCACTGCTGGGACTTTCCTTGTACGAGTTTGCACTGCTTTGCTTTGCCTTGCTCTGCTTTGCCTTTCCTGGCCATGCTTTTTCAGGCCATGCTTTCCTTTGTTTTCCTTTGCTTCGTATTCCTGGCGCCTCTTGGTTTTACCTTCTCTGCTCTGCTTTGCTTTTCCTACCCCTGCTGTGCTTTGCCTCGCCTCAAACTGCTTTCTTTACTTTGCTCTACCTTTCCTGGCCCTGCTGGGACTTTCCTTGTACGAGTTTGCACTGCTTTGCTTTGCCTTGCTCTGCGTTGCCTTTCCTGGCCATGCTTTTTCAGGCCATGCTTTCCTTTGTTTTCCTTGGCTTCGTATTCCTGGCGCCTCTTGGTTTTACCTTCTCTGCTCTGCTTTGCTTTTCCTACCCCTGCTGTGCTTTGCCTCGCCTCAAACTGCTTTCTTTACTTTGCTCTACGTTTCCTGGCACTGCTGGGACTTTCCTTGTACGAGTTTGCACTGCTTTGCTTTGCCTTGCTCTGCTTTGCCTCCACTGGTCGTGTTTTCTTTTGCTTTTTCAGGCCACGCTTTCCTTTGTCTTGCTTCGCTTCGCTTTGTATTCCTGGCACCTCTAGGTTTTACTTTCTCTGCTCTGCTTTGCCTTGCCTCCAACTGCTTTCGTTACTTTGCTCTACCTTTCCTGGCCCTGCTGGGACTTTCCTTGTACGAGTTTGCACTGCTTTGCTTTGCCTTGCTCTGCTTTGCCTTTCCTGGCCGTGCTTTTTCAGGCCACGCTTTCCTTTGTTTTGCTTTGCTTTTTATTCCAGGCACCTCTTGGTTTTACTTTCTCTGCTCTGCTCTGTTTTTCCTACCCCTGCTGTGCTTTGCCTTGCCTCCTCAAACTGCTTTCTTTCTTTTGCTCTACATTTCCTGGCCCTGCTTTGCTTTTCCTTGTGCTACTTTCCTTTGCTCTGCTCTGCCTTGCACCGCTTTGC
Source organism: Anser anser (assembly GCF_964211835.1). Taxonomy (NCBI): domain Eukaryota; kingdom Metazoa; phylum Chordata; class Aves; order Anseriformes; family Anatidae; genus Anser; species Anser anser. The sequence continues at coordinate 17,744 of NW_028154024.1, read as the reverse complement.
CTTTCCTGGACACGCTTTTCTTTGCTTTTCCTGGCCCCGCTTTGCTTGGTCTTTTTTTTGCGTTTTTTTGTTTTGTTTGTTTGTTTGTTTGTTTGTTTTATTTTAATATAGATACATTTTCATTGCATTGCTTTGTTTTATTTTTGGACCTTTTTGCTTTGGTTTTCCTGGCCACGCTTTGCTTTTCCTGGCCATGCTTTTTCAGGCCATGCTTTCCTTTGTTTTGCTTTGCTTCGTATTCCTGCCACGACTTTGCTTTCCCTTCTCTGCTCTGCTTTGCTTTTCCTACCCCTGCAGTGCTTTGTCTCGCCTCAAACTGCTTTCTTTACTTTGCTCTACGTTTCCTGGCACTGCTGGGACTTTCCTTGTACGAGTTTGCACTGCTTTGCTTTGCCTTGCTCTGCGTTGCCTTTCCTGGCCATGCTTTTTCGGGCCACGCTTTCCTTTGTTTTGCTTCGCTTCGTATTCCTGGCACCTCTTGGTTTTACTTTCTCTGCTCTGCTCTGCTTGTCCTACCCCTGCTGTGCTTTACCTTGCCTCAAACTGCTTTCGTTACTTTGCTCTACGGTTCCTGGCACTGCTGGGACTTTCCTTGTACAAGTTTGCACTGCTTTGCTTTGCCTTGCTCGGCTTTCCTCTTCATTGCTCTGCTCTCCTGTGTTGCTCTAGGCTTCCTTTGCAGACTGTCCCGACGATTTTGCCGATGAGGCGATCGGTATATTTCGGAACGCATAAACCCTCAGACACACAGCTGGGCCTCCCCGCAGCCCGGACACTGTCCCCTCGCAACTCGAGGGTGGGGGCAGCAGGCCCGGCCACCCGACATGGTCAGTTCTGTGGCCCCAGCCGTGTGGCCTGCCGCTAGGCGGGCCCCACTGCTATTCGTCTGGGGACGGCGTTGGGTGAGGTTTTGAACGACGATCAGTAACTACATGATTCCCACAACTACATTGGATGGAAGGCAACAATAAATAAATAAATAAATAAATAAATAAAGATAAAACCAGGTAAAGCAAGACATGGTTCTTGCCCGCTGTCACGGCGGACTAAGAGGTGTCAGGGAGGCCGGGGAGCGGGCGAGCAGGGTACAGCCACCGTCCGAGTCTGGCCGCCAGCTCTACCCGGCATGAGGGCCCTGCGGTCTTTGCCCCGCAGACACTGGGAACCGTCAGGAGGGCTGGCCGCCAGCTCCTTACATTTGCTTCGCTTCTCTTTCTTTTTCCTTGCTCTGGTTTGCTTTGCTCTGCTCTTCCGGGCACACTTTTGCTTTTCCTTCTCTCCTTTCCTCTGCTGTTCCTGCCCCTGCTTTGCTTTGCTTTGCCTCCGATTGCTTTGCTTTGGTTCGTTTGCTTTGTCTTTCCTGGCAATGCTTTGCTTTTCCTCGTGCTACTTTGCTTCGCTTTCCTTTGCCTTGCTCTGCTTTTCTGGCCGTGCTTTGTTTGGTTTTGCTTTACTTTGCCTTCCCTCTTTGACACTGTTTTAGTTTTCCTCGTGCTGCCTTGCTTTCCCTTTCTCTGCTTTGCCTTCCCTGCGCATGCTTTCTTTTGCTTTTTCAGGCCACGCTTTCCTTTGTTTAGCTTTGCTTTGTATTCCTGGCACTGCTTCTCTTTTCCTTCTCTACGTTGCTTTGTTTTCCTACCCCCGCTGTGCTTCGCCTTGCCTCAATTTCTTTCTTTCCTTTGCTCTACCTTTCCTGGCCCTGCTTTGTTTTTGCTTGTGCTACTTTGCTCTGCTTTGCTTTGCCTTACTGTCATTTGCCTTTCCTGGCCATGCTTTGCTTTGTTTTGCCTCCGATTGCTTTGCTTTGGTTCGTTTGCTTTGTCTTTCCTGGCAATGCTTTGCTTTTCCTCGTGCTACTTTGCTTCGCTTTCCTTTGCCTTGCTCTGCTTTTCTGGCCGTGCTTTGTTTGGTTTTGCTTTACTTTGCCTTCCCTCTTTGACACTGTTTTAGTTTTCCTCGTGCTGCCTTGCTTTCCCTTTCTCTGCTTTGCCTTCCCTGCGCATGCTTTCTTTTGCTTTTTCAGGCCACGCTTTCCTTTGTTTAGCTTTGCTTCGTATTCCTGGCGCAGCTTTGCTTTTTCTTCTCTGCTTTGCTTTGCTTCTCCTACCCCTGCTGTGCTTCGCCTCGCCTCAAAGTCCTTTGCTTTGCCTTTCCTGGCCCTGCTTTGCTTTTCCTTGTGCTACTTTGCTCTGCTTTGCTTTGCCTTACTGTCATTTGCCTTTCCTGGCCATGCTTTGCTTTGCTTTTCTTACCCCTGCTTTTCTTTCCTTTTCTGGCCCTGCTTTGTTTTACTTTGCTTCACTTTGCCTTGAATTCCAGACAGTGCTTTGCTTTGTCTTGTGCTGCTTTGCTTTGTTTTGCATTGCTGTGCTTTGCATTCCCTGGCCCTCATTTTTGTTTTTCTTCCCCCTCCCCCCCCCCCAACCCCCCCCCCACCGCCCCCCCCCGCCATGCTTTCCTTTGTTTTGCTTTGCTTTGTGTTCCTGGCTCTGCTATGCATTTCTTTGTGCTGTTTTGCTCTGCTTTGCTTTGCCTTGCTCTGCTTTGCCTTTCCTGGCCATGCTTTGCTTTGCTTTTTCTGGCCCTACTTTGCTTTGGTTTTTTTGTTTGTTCGGTTGGTTTTTTTTTACCCTTTTTCCTTTGTTTTTTTCTGGCCGTGCTTTGCTTTTCCTTATGCCACTTTCTTTTCCCTAGCGGGGCTTTGCTTTGCCTTGCTCTGCTTTCCTCCGCATTGCTCTGCTCTGCTCTGCTTTGCTGCTCTAGGCTCCTTTTGCAGACCGTCCCACCGATTTTGCCGACGAGTCGATCGGTGTATTTAGAAACACGTAAACCCTCAGACGCACACCTTGACCTCCCCCCACCTCGGCGACTGTCCCCTCGGAACTGGCGGACGAGGGGACAGGGATCTGGCCACCGGGCCGGGTCTATTCTGTGGCCCCCGCTGTCCGGCGAGCCGCCAGGTGGGCCCCGTTGCTATTCGTCTGGGGAGGGTGGGGGTTGCGAACGACGCTAAGTAACTACGTGATTCCTAAAAGTAAAGGGGGAAACAGACAACGATTATTATTATTATTACTACTACTCTTTTTATTATGTTTTCGTTATATATATATTTACTCTTATTTAGTACTTTCTTTTGTAATAACTCTTAAGTAGTATATATAATATTATATATCTATGGATCGTTTATGTAACGATAAAAAGCTAAAGCAAACCGGCCGGGCAGCCAGCCACACCGAGTCGCACAGGTGGCGAGCTGCTCGTGACCGAGCGGGAGCCTCTTATGTCAGAGCGGCCGGCGGCCGGAAGCAACCGGGGGCCGCTGCCACACCCTCGCCTTCTTGAACGCCCGCCTCCCCGTAACCCGGCAACGGGCCCCTCCCTATTCGTCTGGGGCGGGTGGGGGGTGCGATTTCGAACGACACTAAGGAACTACACGTTTCGTATTCACAGCACTGTTTTTCTTTGCTTTGCTTTTCCTGGCCCTGCTTTGCTTTGCTTTGCATTCGTGGCTCCGCTTTGTTTTTCCCGGCCCTGTTTTTACTGACCCCGATTCGTTTTGCTTTTCCTGGCCCTGCTTGACTTTTCTTTGCCCGATAAGGCTTTCTTTTTCCTCGCAGGGTTTGCTTTGCTTTGCCTTGCTCTGCTTTGCCTTCCCTGGCCCTGCTACGTTTTGCTTCTTCCGGCCACGCTTTCCTTTGCTTAGCTTTGCTTCGTATTCCTGGCGCAGCTTTGCTTTTTCTTCTCTGCTTTGCTTTGCTTCTCCTACCCCTGCTGTGCTTCGCCTCGCCTCAAAGTCCTTTGCTTTGCCTTTCCTGGCCCTGCTTTGCTTTTCCTTGTGCTACTTTGCTCTGCTCTGCTTTGCCTTACTGTCATTTGCCTTTCCTGGCCATGCTTTGCTTTGCTTTTCTTACCCCTGCTTTTCTTTCCTTTTCTGGCCCTGCTTTCTTTTACTTTGCTTCACTTTGCCTTGAATTCCTGACAGTGCTTTGCTTTGTCTTGTGCTGCTTTGCTTTGTTTTGCATTGCTGTGCTTTGCATTCCCTGGCCCTCGTTTTTTTTTTTTCTTTCTTCGCTCCCCCTCCCCCCCCCCCCCACCCCCCCCCCCACCGCCCCCCCCCCCCCCCCCGGCCATGCTTTCCTTTGTTTTGCTTTGCTTTGTGTTCCTGGCTCTGCTATGCATTTCTTTGTGCTCTTTTGCTCTGCTTTGCTTTGCCTTGCTCTGCTTTGCCTTTCCTGGCCATGCTTTGCTTTGCTTTTTCTGGCCCTGCTTTGCTTTGTTGTTTTTTTTTTTCTTGTTTTTTTTTTTTTTTTTTTACCTTCTTTCCTTTGTTTTTTTCTGGCCGTGCTTTGCTTTTCCTTATGCCACTTTCTTTTCCCTAGCGGGGCTTTGCTTTGCCTTGCTCTGCTTTCCTCCGCATTGCTCTGCTCTGCTCTGCTTTGCTGCGCTAGGCTTCTTTTGCAGACCGTCCCACCGATTTTGCCGACGAGTCGATCGGTGTATTTAGGAACACGTAAACTCTCAGACGCACACCTTGACCTCCCCCCACCTCGGCGACTGTCCCCTCGGAACTGGCGGACGAGGGGACAGGGATCTGGCCACCGGGCCGGGTCTACTCTGTGGCCCCCGCTGTCCGGCGAGCCGCCAGGTGGGCCCCGTTGCTATTCGTCTGGGGAGGGTGGGGGTTGCGAACGACGCTAAGTAACTACGTGATTGCTAAAAGTAAAGGGGGAAACTGACAACGATTATTATTATTATTACTACTACTCTTTTTATTATGTTTTCGTTATATATATATTTACTCTTATTTAGTACTTTCTTTTGTAATAACTCTTAAGTAGTATATATAATATTATATATCTATGGATCGTTTATGTAACGATAAAAAGCTAAAGCAAACCGGCCGGGCAGCCAGCCACACCGAGTCGCACAGGTGGCGAGCTGCTCGTGACCGAGCGGGAGCCTCTTATGTCAGAGCGACCGGCGGCCGGAAGCAACCGGGGGCCGCTGCCACACCCTCGCCTTCTTGAACGCCCGCCTCCCCGTAACCCGGCAACGGGCCCCTTCCTATTCGTCTGGGGCGGGTGGGGGCTGCGATTTCGGACGACACTAAGGAACTACACGTTTCGTATTCACAGCACTGTTTTTCTTTGCTTTGCTTTTCCTGGCCCTGCTTGACTTTTCTTTGCCCGATAAGGCTTTCTTTTTCCTCGCAGGGTTTGCTTTGCTTTGCCTTGCTCTGCTTTGCCTTCCCTGGCCCTGCTACGTTTTGCTTCTTCCGGCCACGCTTTCCTTTGCTTAGCTTTGCTTCGTATTCCTGGCGCAGCTTTGCTTTTTCTTCTCTGCTTTGCTTTGCTTCTCCTACCCCTGCTGTGCTTCGCCTCGCCTCAAAGTCCTTTGCTTTGCCTTTCCTGGCCCTGCTTTGCTTTTCCTTGTGCTACTTTGCTTTGCCTTGGTCTGCTTTGCTTTTCCTTGCCGTGCTTTGTTTTGTTTTGCTCTGCTTTGTATTCACCGCATCGCCTTGCTTTTCTTGGCCCTGCATTTTTTTTTATTTTTATTTTTCTCTGTCCCTCTTCGTTTAGCTTTCCCTGGACCTGCTTTGCTTTGCTTTGCGTTCCTGGCACCTCTTTGCTTTTCGCGGACCTCCTTTGCTTGGGTTTTTCTCGCCCTTCTTTGTTTTGCTTTTCCCGGCCCTGCCTTGCTTTGTTTGGCTTTATTTCGTATTCATGACGCCGCTTTTCTTTTCCTGGACCTCCTTTGCTTGGGTTTTTCTCGCCCTTCTTTGTTTTGATTTCCTGGCCCTGCTTTGCTTTGTTTTTACTGACCCCGATTCCTTTTGCTTTTCCTGGCCCTGCTTGACTTTTCTTTGCCCGATAAGGCTTTCTTTTTCCTTGCAGGGTTTGCTTTGCTTTGCCTTGCTCTGCTTTGCCTTCCCTGGCCCTGCTACGTTTCGCTTCTTCCGGCCACGCTTTCCTTTGCTTAGCTTTGCTTCGTATTCCTGGCGCAGCTTTGCTTTTTCTTCTCTGCTTTGCTTTACTTCTCCTACCCCTGCTGTGCTTCGCCTCGCCTCAAAGTCCTTTGCTTTGCCTTTCCTGGCCCTGCTTTGCTTTTCCTTGTGCTACTTTGCTCTGCTTTGCTTTGCCTTACTGTCATTTGCCTTTCCTGGCCATGCTTTGCTTTGCTTTTCTTACCCCTGCTTTTCTTTCCTTTTCTGGCCCTGCTTTGTTTTACTTTGCTTCACTTTGCCTTGAATTCCAGACAGTGCTTTGCTTTGTCTTGTGCTGCTTTGCTTTGTTTTGCATTGCTGTGCTTTGCATTCCCTGGCCCTCTTTTTTTTTTTCTTTCTTCGCCCCCCCCCGCTTCTCCCCGCGCCCCCCCCCCCCCCCCCCCCCCCCGGCCATGCCTTCCTTTCTTTTGCTTTGCTTTGTGTTCCTGGCTCTGCTATGCATTTCTTTGTGCTGCTTTGCTCTGCTTTGCTTTGCCTTGCTCTGCATTCCCTGGCCCTCATTTTTTGTTTTTTTTTCTCCCCCCCCCACCCCGGCCATGCCTTCCTTTGTTTGCTTTGCTTTGTGTTCCTGGCTCTGCTATGTATTTCTTTGTGCTGCTTTGCTCTGCTTTGGCTTTCCTGGCCATGCTTTGCTTTGCTTTTTCTGGCCCTACTTTGCTTTGTTTTTTTTGTTTGTTTGTTTGTTTGTTTTTTTTTTTTTTTTTTTTTTTTACCCTTTTTCCTTTGTTTTTTCTGGCCGTGCTTTGCTTTTTCTTATGCCACTTTCTTTTCCCTAGCGGGGCTTTGCTTTGCCTTGCTCTGCTTTCCTCCGCATTGCTCTGCTCTGCTCTGCTTTGCTGCTCTAGGCTCCTTTTGCAGACCGTCCCACCGATTTTGCCGACGAGTCGATCGGTGTATTTAGAAACACGTAAACCCTCAGACGCACACCTTGACCTCCCCCCACCTCGGCGACTGTCCCCTCGGAACTGGCGGACGAGGGGACAGGGATCTGGCCACCGGGCCGGGTCTATTCTGTGGCCCCCGCTGTCCGGCGAGCCGCCAGGTGGGCCCCGTTGCTATTCGTCTGGGGAGGGTGGGGGTTGCGAACGACGCTAAGTAACTACTCGATTCGTAAAAGTAAAGGGGGAAACTGACAACGATTATTATTACTACTACTCTTTTTATTATGTTTTCGTTATATATATATTTACTCTTATTTAGTACTTTCTTTTGTAATAACTTTTAAGTAGTATATGTAATATTAAATATCTATCGATCGTTTATGTAACGATAAAAAGCTAAAGCAAACCGGCCGGGCAGCCAGCCACACCGAGTCGCACAGGTGGCGAGCTGCTCGTGACCGAGCGGGAGCCTCTTATGTCAGAGCGGCCGGCGGCCGGAAGCAACCGGGGGCCGCTGCCACACCCTCGCCTTCTTGAACGCCCGCCTCCCCGTTACCCGGCAACGGGCCCCTCCCTATTCGTCTGGGGTGGGTGGGGGGTGCGATTTCGAACGACACTAAGGAACTACACGTTTCGTATTCACAGCGCTGTTTTTCTTTGCTTTGCTTTTCCTGGCCCTGCTTTGCTTTGCTTTGCATTCGTGGCACCGCTTTGTTTTTCCCGGCCCTGTTTTGCTTTGTTTTTTCTGTCCCCGATTCGTTTTGCTTTTCCTGGCCCTGCTTGACTTTTCTTTGCCCGATAAGGCTTTCTTTTTCCTCGCAGGGTTTGCTTTGCTTTGCCTTGCTCTGCTTTGCCTTCCCTGGCCCTGCTACGTTTTGCTTCTTCCGGCCACGCTTTCCTATGCTTAGCTTTGCTTCGTATTCCTGGCGCAGCTTTGCTTTTTCTTCTCTGCTTTGCTTTGCTTCTCTTACCACTGGTGTGCTTCGCCTCGCCTCAAAGTCCTTTGCTTTGCCTTTCCTGGCCCTGCTTTGCTTTTCCTCGCGCTACTTTGCTTTGCCTTGGTCTGCTTTGCTTTTCCTTGCCGTGCTTTGTTTTGTTTTGCTCTGCTTTGTATTCACCGCATCGCCTTGCTTTCCTTGGCCCTGCATTTTTTTTTTATTTTTTTTTTCTCTGTCCCTCTTTGTTTAGCTTTCCCTGGACCTGCTTTGCTTTGCTTTGCTTTGCGGACCTCCTTTGCTTGGGTTTTTCTCGCCCTTCTTTGTTTTGCTTTTCCCGGCCCTGCCTTGCTTTGTTTGGCTTTATTTCGTATTCATGACGCCTCTTTTCTTTTCCTGGACCTCCTTTGCTTTGGTTTTTCTCGCCCCCTGCTTCGTTTTGCTTTTCCTGGCCCTCCTTGACTTTGCTTTTCTTCGTTCCGCTTTCTTTCCCCTAGCGGGGCTTTGCTCTGTCTCGCTCCGCTTTCCTCTGCAACGCTCTGCTCTGCTTTGCTGCGCTAGGCTTCCTTTGCGGACCGTCCCGCCGATTTTGCCGACGAGTCGATCGGTGTGTATTTACGAACGCATAAACCCTCGGACGACGCGCACCTTGGCCTCCCCGTAGCCCGGCGACTGTCCCCTCGGAACCGGAGGGTGGGGGCGGGAGGGCTGGCCACCCGGCACCGTCTGTTCCGCATCCCCCGCCGCTCTCCGGCGAGCGCGAGCCTCCAGGTGGGTCCCGCTGCTGCTATTCGGCTGGGAACGGTGTCGGGTGAGGTTTTCGAGGACGCTAAGCGACATCACGCGATTCCCCAAAGGACAAAAACTACCGCTTTGCTTTTCCCCTGTGCTGCTTTGCTTTGTTTTGCCTTGCTCTGCTTTGTCTTCCCTGGCCCTGTTTTGCTTTGCTTCTCCTGGCCCTTCTTTGCTTTGCTTCCCTTTGTCGCGCTTTGCTTCGCTTCGCTTCGCTTTGCTTTCCTTTTCCTCGCTTTGCTTTTCCTCGCTCTTCTCCGCTTTGCTTTCCCTGCGCTTGCTTCCATTTGCTTTCCTTAGCGCTGCTTTTTTTGATTCGGTTTGTATCGCCGGCACCCATTTCCTTTGCTTTGCTCTGCTTTGCTCTTCCTACTCTGCTTTGCTTTGCTTTTCCTTGCCGTGCTTTGTTTTGTTTTGCTCTGCTTTGTATTCACCGCATCGCCTTGCTTTCCTTGGCCCTGCATTTTTTTTTTTTTTTTTTTCTCTGTCCCTCTTTGTTTAGCTTTCCCTGGACCTGCTTTGCTTTGCTTTGTGTTCCCGGCACCTCTTTGCTTTTCGCGGACCTCCTTTGCTTGGGTTTTTCTCGCCCTTCTTTGTTTTGCTTTTTCCGGCCCTGCCTTGCTTTGTTTGGCTTTATTTCGTATTCATGACGCCTCTTTTCTTTTCCTGGACCTCATTTGCTTGGGTTTTTCTCGCCCTTCTTTGTTTTGCTTTTCCCGGCCCTGCTTTGCTCTGTTTGGCTTTACTTTGTGTTCAGGACGCCGCTTTTCTTTTCCTGGACCTCCTTTGCTTTGGTTTTTCTCGCCCCCTGCTTCGTTTTGCTTTTCCTGGCCCTCCTTGACTTTGCTTTTCTTCGTTCCGCTTTCTTTCCCCTAGCTAGCGGGGCTTTGCTCTGTCTCGCTCCGCTTTCCTCTGCAACGCTCTGCTCTGCTTTGCTGCGCTAGGCTTCCTTTGCGGACCGTCCCGCCGATTTTGCCGACGAGTCGATCGGTGTGTATTTACGAACGCATAAACCCTCGGACGACGCGCACCTTGGCCTCCCCGTAGCCCGGCGACTGTCCCCTCGGAACCGGAGGGTGGGGGCGGGAGGGCTGGCCACCCGGCACCGTCTGTTCCGCATCCCCCGCCGCTCTCCGGCGAGCGCGAGCCTCCAGGTGGGTCCCGCTGCTGCTATTCGGCTGGGAACGGTGTCGGGTGAGGTTTTCGAGGACGCTAAGCGACATCACGCGATTCCCCAAAGGACAAAAACTACCGCTTTGCTTTTCCCCTGTGCTGCTTTGCTTTGTTTTGCCTTGCTCTGCTTTGTCTTCCCTGGCCCTGTTTTGCTTTGCTTCTCCTGGCCCTTCTTTGCTTTGCTTCCCTTTGTCGCGCTTTGCTTCGCTTCGCTTCGCTTTGCTTTCCTTTTCCTCGCTTTGCTTTTCCTCGCTCTTCTCCGCTTCGCTTTCCCTGCGCTTGCTTCCATTTGCTTTCCTTAGCGCTGCTTTTTTTGATTCGGTTTGTATCGCCGGCACCCATTTCCTTTGCTTTGCTCTGCTTTGCTCTTCCTACTCTGCTTTGCTTTGCTTTTCCCAGCGCTGTTTTTTCCTTTGCCGTTCCCTAGGCCTGATTTGCCACAAGGTTTTTCCTCGTAGA
>NW_028154025.1:35000-60000 GCF_964211835.1 Anser anser | reverse complement strand
ACCGCTTCTCGCTGCCCGGCGGGGCGAGGGGGGGGGCGGGAGGGAGTCGGCAGGCAGCTAAGGTTGACCAGTCGACAGAACCGACCCCCGAGCCCACGCCGCCACCGACGCCGCGCGACCCCTTTTCGTGCGCCGGCTCCCCCAGCCGCAAGTGCTCGCTCAGCACCGCTTCAGGAGCAGAGTCCCCGCTCTCTCCTATAGACGGACACAAAAGTCACCGCCCCCGAAAAGCTCCAAGACCTTTTCAAGAGACCCGCAGCGAGGCACCCGAGAGCAACCGACTTTTACCTCGACGTAACTGGAGGCAGAAAGAAACAGCGACGCCTACGACACCTTCCGAGCCGTCTCACGACCTACTCATCTACCGCTAGCCCCACGGCACGCCGCCAAGTCCCGTCCGAGTCAGGGTAGACGTGGCCGCCGTTCCCACAGCCCGACCGTCAGCGACCTCCTCCAGGCGGGCAGACGGGGCGCCCTCGGTAGGACACGGGTAGACCAGGCGGCCACAGGGGGACACGGTACACCTCCCGACCGCGGGAGGACACGGGGAGACCCGCCGGCCGGGACCGAACGCCGTCGGTCTGCCTTCCTTCGCTTTTCGCACGGGCCGTTCCGGCCCTTTTCGGAACTTTTCGGGCCTTTTCGGACCTTTCCGGCGCTTTTCGATGCTTTTCGCGTGGACGGACCCACTCGGGAACCGCGCGACCGACCGACAGACGGATGCCTTCGGACGCGCGCGCGCGCGCGCGCGCCCGTCGGTGCCGGGCAGACCCCGACGCCGTTCTCGCGGCCGGCCCCGCTGCAGCGACCCCTACAGGTCGCCACGGGCTACGCAAACATGGCGACCGCGGCCGGGTAGACCTGGCGGCCGCGAGAGGACACGGGTACGTCAGGCGGCCGCGAGGGGGCGCGGGGGGGCCCGGTAGACCTGGCGGCCGCAGGAGAACACGGGGAGACTAGGCGGCCACAGGAGGACGCGGCACACCCGGCGACCGCAGGAGGACACCGGCAGACCCGCCGGCCGGGACCGAACGCCGTCGGTCGGTCTGCCTTCCTTCGCTTTTCGTACGGGCCGTTCCGGCCCTTTTCGGCCCTTTTCGGCCCTTTTCGGCCCTTTCCGGCGCTATTCGGTGCTTTTCGCGTGGACGGACCCACTCGGGAACCGCGCGACCGACCGACAGACGGATGCCTTTGGACGTGCGCGCGCGCGTCCGCCGGTGCCGGGCAGACCCCGACGCCGTTCTCGCGGCCGGCCCCGCTGCAGCGACCCCTACAGGTCGCCACGGGCTATGCAAACACGGCGACCGCATAGACCCGGCGGCCGCAGGAGGACACGGGGAGACTAGGCGGCCACAGGAGGACGCGGTACACGCGGCAACCGCAGGAGGACACCGGCAGACCCGCCGGCCGGGACCGAACGCCGTCGGTCGGTCTGCCTTCCTTCGCTTTTCGTACGGGCCGTTCCGGCCCTTTTCGGACCTTTTCGGGCCTTTTCGCACCTTTCCGGCACTTTTCGGTGCTTTTCGCCTGGGCGGACCCACTCGGGAATCGCTTGACCGACCGACCGACCGACGGACGCCTTTGGACATGCGCGCGCATGCGTCCTTCGGCTTCCGGGTAGACCCGGACGCCGTTCTCGGCCAGGCGTTTGCCTCTGACGTCAGAGCGACGGGCGGCCCGAGGCAACCGGGGGCCGCGGCCGCGAGCTCGCCTTCTCGAACAGCCGCCTCCCCGTAGCCCGGCTACCGGCCCCTATTCGCCTGGGGCGGGTTGGGCTGGGGGGGAGCGACTTTGCACCACGCTAAGCAACTACACGTTTCGTTTTCACAGCACTGTTTTGCTTCGATATGCTTCTCCTGCCACTGCTACGCGTTGCTTTTCCTGACCCTGCTTGACTATGCTTTTCCTGATAAGGCTTTCTTTTCCTTCCGAGGCTTTCCTTCGTCTCGCATTTCTTCCCTTTGCACTGCCGACCGTACCCGGCATGAGGGCCCTGCGGTCTTTGCCCCGCAGACGCCAGGAACCGGCAGGAGGGCTGGCCGCCAGCTCCTTGCATTTGCTTCGCTTCTCTTTGTTTCTCCTTGCTTTGCTTTGCTTTGCTCTGCTCTTCCGGGCACAGTTTTGCTTTTCCTTCTCTGCGTTCCTCTGCTGTTCTCGCCCCTGCTTTGCTTTCCTTTGCCTCAGATTGCTTTGCCTCAGATTGCTTTGCTTTTTTGTTGTTGTTGTTGTTGTTTCTTTTTTTCTTCTTCTTCTTTTTTTTTTTTTTTGTTAATATAGATACATATTCATTTTATTGCTTTGTTTTATTTTTGGACCTTTTGGCTTTGGTTTTCCTGGCCGCGCTTTGCTTTGCCTGGCCCTGCTTGTCATTTCTTTTCATTATGCCGCATTCTTTTCCCTAGCAGGGCTTTGCTTTGCCTTGCTCGGCTTTCCTCTTCATTTCTCTGCTCTCCTGTGCTGCGCTAGGCTTCCTTTGCAGACCGTCCCGACGATTTTGCCGATGAGGCGATCGGTATATTTCGGAACGCATAAACCCTCAGACACACAGCTGGGCCTCCCCGCAGCCCGGACACTGTCCCCTCGCAACTCGAGGGTGGGGGCAGCAGGCCCGGCCACCCGACATGGTCAGTTCTGTGGCCCCAGCCGTGTGGCCTGCCGCTAGGCGGTCCCCACTGCTGCCCGTCTGGGGACGGTGTTGGGTGAGGTTTTCAACGACGATCAGTAACTACATGATTCCCACAACTACATTGGATGGAAGGCAACAATCAATAAATAAATAAATAAATAAAGATAAAACCAGGTAAAGCAAGACATGGTTCTTGCCCACTGTCACGGCGGACTATGAGGTGTCAGGGAGGCCGGGGAGCGGGCGAGCAGGGTACAGCCACCGTCCGAGTCTGGCCGCCAGCTCTACGCGGCATGAGGGCCCTGCGGTCTTTGCCCCGCAGACACTGGGAACCGGCAGGAGGGCTGGCCGCCAGCTCCTTACATTTGCTTCGCTTCTCTTTCTTTTTCCTTGCTCTGCTTTGCTTTGCTCTGCTCTTCCGGGCACACTTTTGGTTTTCCTTCTCTCCTTTCCTCTGCTGTTCTTGCCCCTGCTTTGCTTTGCTTTGCCTCAGATTGCTTTGCTTTGCTTTGTTTGCTCTGTCTTTCCTGGCACTGCTTTGCTTTTCCTTGTGCTACTTCACTTTGCTTTGCTCTGCCTTGCACTGCTTTGCCTTTCCTGGACACGCTTTACTTTGCTTTTCCTGGCCCTGCTTTGCTTGTTGTCTTTTTTGCCTTTTTTTTTATTTTTTTTTTTTTTTTACTTTAGATACATATTCATTGCATTGCTTTGTTTTATTTTTGGACCTTTTTGCTTTGGTTTTCCTCGCCGCGCTTTGCTTTTCCTGGCCATGCTTTTTCAGGCCACGCTTTCCTTTCTCTTGCTCTGCTTTTATTCCTGGCACCTCTTGGTTTTACTTTCTCTGCTCTGCTCTGCTTTTCCTACGCCTGCAGTGCTTTGCCTTGCCTCAAACTGCTTTCCTTACTTCGCTCTACGTTTCCTGGCAATGCTGGGACTTTCCTTGTACCAGTTTGCACTGCTTCGCTTTGCCTTGCTCTGCTTTGCCTTTCCTGGCCACGCTTTTTCAGGCCACGCTTTCCTTTGTCTTGCTCTGCTTTGTATTCCTGGCACCTCTTGGTTTTACTTTCTCTGCTCTGCTTTGCTTTTCCTACCCCTGCTGTGCTTTGCCTTGCCTCAAACTGCTTTCGTTAGTTTGCTCTACCTTTCCTGGCACTGCTGGGACTTTCCTTGTACGAGTTTGCACTGCTTTGCTTTGCCTTGCTCTGCGTTGCCTTTCCTGACCATGCTTTTTCAGGCCATGCTTTCCCTTGTCTTGCTTCGCTTTGTTTTCCTGCCACGGCTTTGCTTTACCTTCTCTGCTCTGCTTTGCTTTTCCTACCCCTGCTGTGCTTAGCCTCGCCTCAAACTGCTTTCTTTACTCTGCTCTACGTTTCCTGGCACTGCTGGGACTTTCCTTGTACAAGTTTGCACTGCTTTGCTTTGCCTTGCTCGGCTTTCCTCTTCATCTCTCTGCTCTCCTGTGCTGCGCTAGGCTTCCTTTGCAGACCGTCCCGACGATTTTGCCGATGAGGCGATCGGTATATTTCGGAACGCATAAACCCTCAGACACACAGCTGGGCCTCCCCGCAGCCCGGACACTGTCCCCTCGCAACTCGAGGGTGGGGGCAGCAGGCCCGGCCACCCGACATGGTCAGTTCTGTGGCCCCAGCCGTGTGGCCTGCCGCTAGGCGGTCCCCACTGCTGCCCGTCTGGGGACGGTGTTGGGTGAGGTTTTCAACGACGATCAGTAACTACATGATTCCCACAACTACATTGGATGGAAGGCAACAATAAATAAATAAATAAATAAATAAAGATAAAACCAGGTAAAGCAAGACATGGTTCTTGCCCGCTGTCACGGCGGACTATGAGGTGTCAGGGAGGCCGGGGAGCGGGCGAGCAGGGTACAGACATGTTGTGGTTTAACCCGGCTGGCAGCTAAACACCACACAGCCGTTCGCTCACCCTCCCCCCTCCCTCTCTGGGATGGGGGAGAGAAACGGGAAAGTGAAGCCGGTGAGTTGAGATAAAGACAGTTTATTAAGACAGGAATATAATAATATAAGGAATATAAGGAATATAATAATAACAATAATAATAACAATAGTGATAATGATAATAGTATTAACAATAATAATGTGTAAGAAAACAAGTGATGCACAATGCAATTGCTCACCACCCGCTGACCGATGCCCAGCCTATTCCCGAGCAGCCGGCCCCCCCACCCCGGCCAGCCACCCCTATATATTGTTTAGCCATCCGAGTCTGGCCGCCAGCTCTACCCGGCATGAGGGCCCTGCGGTCTTTGCCCCGCAGACACTGGGAACCGGCAGGAGGGCTGGCCGCCAGCTCCTTACATGTGCTTCGCTTCTCTTTGTTTTTCCTTGCTCTGCTTTGCTTTGCTCTGCTCTGCTCTTCCGGGCACACTTTTGCTTTTCCTTCTCTACTTTGCTCTGCTTTTCTTGCCCCTGCTTTGCTTTGCTTTGCCTCAGATTGCTTTGCTTTGCTTTGTTTGCTCTGTCTTTCCTGGCAATGCTTTGCTTTTCCTCGTGCTACTTCGCTTCGCTTTCCTTTGCCTTGCTCTGCTTTACCTCCACTGGCCATGTTTTCTTTTGCTTTTTCAGGCCACGCTTTCCTTTGTCTTGCTTTGCTTTGTATTCCTGCCACGGCTTTGCTTTACCTTCTCTGCTCTGCTTTGCTTTTCCTACCCCTGCTGTGCTTTGCCTCGCCTCAAACTGCATTCTTTACTTTGCTCTACGTTTCCTGGCCCTGCTGGGACTTTCCTTGTACGAGTTTGCACTGCTTTGCTTTGCCTTGCTCTGCTTTGCCTTTCCTGGCCATGCTTTTTCAGGCCACGCTTTCCTTTGTCTTGCTTCGCTTCGTATTCCTGGCACCTCTTGGTTTTACTTTCTCTGCTCTGCTTTGCTTTTCCTACCCCTGCTCTGCTTTGCCTCGCCTCAAACTGCTTTCTTTACTTTGCTCTACGTTTCCTGGCACTGCTGGGACTTTCCTTGTACGAGTTCGCACTGCTTTGCTTTGCCTTGCTCTGCGTTGCCTTTCCTGGCCATGCTTTTTCAGGCCATGCTTTCCTTTGTTTTGCTTTGCTTTGTATTCCTGGCACTGCTTTGCTTTTCCTTCTCTACGTTGCTTTCTTTTCCTAACCCTGCTGTGCTTTGCCTTGCCTCCTCAAACTGCTTTCTTTCTTTTGCTCTACATTTCCTGGCACTGCTTTGCTTTTCCTTGTGCTACTTTCCTTTCCTTTGCTCTGCCTTGCACCGCTTTGCCTTTCCTGGACACGCTTTACTTTGCTTTTCCTGGCCCTGCTTTGCTTGTTGTCTTTTTTGCCTTTTTTTTTATTTATTTTTTTTTTTTTACTTTAGATACATATTCATTGCATTGCTTTGTTTTATTTTTGGACCTTTTGGCTTTGGTTTTCCTCGCCGCGCTTTGCTTTTCCTGGCCATGCTTTTTCAGGCCACGCTTTCCTTTGTTTTGCTCTGCTTTTATTCCTGGCACCTCTTGGTTTTACTTTCTCTGCTCTGCTCTGCTTTTCCTACGCCTGCAGTGCTTTGCCTTGCCTCAAACTGCTTTCCTTACTTCGCTCTAGGTTTCCTGGCAATGCTGGGACTTTCCTTGTACGAGTTTGCACTGCTTCGCTTTGCCTTGCTCTGCTTTGCCTTTCCTGGCCGTGCTTTTTCAGGCCATGCTTTCCTTTGTTTTGCTTTGCTTTTTATTCCAGGCACCTCTTGGTTTTACTTTCTCTGCTCTGCTCTGCTTTTCCTACCCCTGCTGTGCTTTGCCTCGCCTCAAACTGCTTTCTTTACTTTGCTCTACGTTTCCTGGCACTGCTGGGACTTTCCTTGTACAAGTTCGCACTGCTTTGCTTTGCCTTGCTCTGCGTTGCCTTTCCTGGCCATGCTTTTTCAGGCCATGCTTTCCTTTGTTTTGCTTTGCTTTGTATTCCTGGCACTGCTTTGCTTTTCCTTCTCTACGTTGCTTTCTTTTCCTAACCCTGCTGTGCTTTGCCTTGCCTCCTCAAACTGCTTTCTTTCTTTTGCTCTACATTTCCTGGCACTGCTTTGCTTTTCCTTGTGCTACTTTCCTTTCCTTTGCTCTGCCTTGCACCGCTTTGCCTTTCCTGGACACGCTTTACTTTGCTTTTCCTGGCCCTGCTTTGCTTGTTGTCTTTTTTGCCTTTTTTTTTTTTTTTTTTTTTTTTTTTACTTTAGATACATATTCATTGCATTGCTTTGTTTTATTTTTGGACCTTTTGGCTTTGGTTTTCCTCGCTGCGCTTTGCTTTTCCTGGCCATGCTTTTTCAGGCCACGCTTTCCTTTGTCTTGCTCTGCTTTTATTCCTGGCACCTCTTGGTTTTACTTTCTCTGCTCTGCTCTGCTTTTCCTACGCCTGCAGTGCTTTGCCTTGCCTCAAACTGCTTTCCTTACTTCGCTCTACGTTTCCTGGCAATGCTGGGACTTTCCTTGTACGAGTTTGCACTGCTTCGCTTTGCCTTGCTCTGCTTTGCCTTTCCTGGCCATGCTTTTTCAGGCCACGCTTTCCTTTGTCTTGCTCTGCTTTGTATTCCTGGCACCTCTTGGTTTTACTTTCTCTGCTCTGCTTTGCTTTTCCTACACCTGCTGTGCTTTGCCTCGCCTCCAACTGCTTTCTTTACTTTGCTCTACGTTTCCTGGCACTGCTGGGACTTTCCTTGTACAAGCTTGCACTGCTTCGCTTTGCCTTGCTCTGCGTTGCCTTTCCTGGCCATGCTTTTTCGGGCCATGCTTTCCCTTGTCTTGCTTCGCTTTGTTTTCCTGCCACGGCTTTGCTTTACCTTCTCTGCTCTGCTTTGCTTTTCCTACCCCTGCTTTGCTTTGCCTCGCCTCAAACTGCTCTCTTTACTCTGCTCTACGTTTCCTGGCACTGCTGGGACTTTCCTTGTACGAGTTTGCACTGCTTTGCTTTGCCTTGCTCGGCTTTCCTCTTCATTTCTCTGCTCTCCTGTGCTGCGCTAGGCTTCCTTTGCAGACCGTCCCGACGATTTTGCCGATGAGGCTATCGGTATATTTCGGAACGCATAAACCCTCAGACACACAGCTGGGCCTCCCCGCAGCCCGGACACTGTCCCCTCGCAACTCGAGGGTGGGGGCAGCAGGCCCGGCCACCCGACATGGTCAGTTCTGTGGCCCCAGCCGTGTGGCCTGCCGCTAGGCGGGCCCCACTGCTATTCGTCTGGGGACGGCGTTGGGTGAGGTTTTCAACGACGGTAAGTAACTACATGATTCCCACAACTACATTGGATGGAAGGCAACAATAAATAAATAAATAAATAAATAAATAAATAAATAAATAAAGATAAAACCAGGTAAAGCAAGACATGGTTCTTGCCCACTGTCACGGCGGACTAAGAGGTGTCAGGGAGGCCGGGGAGCGGGCGAGCAGGGTACAGCCACCGTCCGAGTCTGGCCGCCAGCTCTACCCGGCATGAGGGCCCTGCGGTCTTTGCCCCGCAGACACTGGGAACCGGCAGGAGGGCTGGCCGCCAGCTCCTTACATGTGCTTCGCTTCTCTTTGTTTTTCCTTGCTCTGCTTTGCTTTGCTCTGCTCTGCTCTTCTGGGCACACTTTTGCTTTTCCTTCTCTACTTTCCTCCGCTGTTCCTGCCCCTGCTTTGCTTTGCTTTGCCTCAGATTGCTTTGCTTTGCTTTGTTTGCTTTGTCTTTCCTGGCAATGTTATGCTTTTCCTCGTGCTACTTCGCTTTGCTTTGCTTTGCTTTGCCTTGCTCTAGTTTGCCTCCACGGGCCATGTTTTCTTTTGCTTTTTCAGGCCACGCTTTCCCTTGTCTTGCTTCGCTTTGTTTTCCTGCCACGGCTTTGCTTTACCTTCTCTGCTCTGCTTTGCTTTTCCTACCCCTGCTTTGCTTTGCCTCGCCTCAAACTGCTCTCTTTACTCTGCTCTACGTTTCCTGGCACTGCTGGGACTTTCCTTGTACGAGTTTGCACTGCTTTGCTTTGCCTTGCTCGGCTTTCCTCTTCATTTCTCTGCTCTCCTGTGCTGCGCTAGGCTTCCTTTGCAGACCGTCCCGACGATTTTGCCGATGAGGCTATCGGTATATTTCGGAACGCATAAACCCTCAGACACACAGCTGGGCCTCCCCGCAGCCCGGACACTGTCCCCTCGCAACTCGAGGGTGGGGGCAGCAGGCCCGGCCACCCGACATGGTCAGTTCTGTGGCCCCAGCCGTGTGGCCCGCCGCTAGGCGGTCCCCACGGCTCCCCGTCTAGGGACGGTGTTGGGTGAGGTTTTGAACGACGATCAGTAACTACATGATTCCCACAACTACATTGGATGGAAGGCAAGAATAAATAAATAAATAAATAAATGCAGGGGGGAAAAAAAAAAAAAAAAAAATCAGGTAAAGCAAGACATGGTTCTTGCCCGCTGTCACGGCGGACTATGAGGGTTCAGGGAGGCCGGGGAGCGGGCGAGCAGGGTACAGCCACCGTCCGAGTCTGGCCGCCAGCTCTACCCGGCATGAGGGCCCTGCGGTCTTTGCCCCGCAGACACTGGGAACCGGCAGGAGGGCTGGCCGCCAGCTCCTTACATTTGCTTCGCTTCTCTTTCTTTTTCCTTGCTCTGCTTTGCTTTGCTCTGCTCTTCCGGGCACACTTTTGCTTTTCCTTCTCTCCTTTCCTCTGCTGTTCCTGCCCCTGCTTTGCTTTGCTTTGCCTCAGATTGCTTTGCTTTGGTTCGTTTGCTTTGTGTTTCCTGGCAATGCTTTGCTTTTCCTCGTGCTACTTTGCTTCGCTTTCCTTTGCCTTGCTCTGCTTTTCTGGCCGTGCTTTGTTTGGTTTTGCTTTACTTTGCCTTCCCTCTTTGACACTGTTTTAGTTTTCCTCGTGCTGCCTTGCTTTCCCTTTCTCTGCTTTGCCTTCCCTGCGCATGCTTTCTTTTGCTTTTTCAGGCCACGCTTTCCTTTGTTTTCCTTTGCTTCGTATTCCTGGCGCCTCTTGGTTTTACCTTCTCTACTCTGCTTTGCTTTTCCTACCCCTGCTGTGCTTTGCCTCGCCTCAAACTGCTTTCTTTACTTTGCTCTACCTTTCCTGGCACTGCTGGGACTTTCCTTGTACGAGTTTGCACTGCTTTGCTTTGCCTTGCTCTGCTTTGCCTCCACTGGCCGTGTTTTCTTTTGCTTTTTCAGGCCACGCTTTCCTTTGTCTTGCTTCGCTTTGCTTTGTATTCCTGGCACCTCTAGGTTTTACTTTCTCTGCTCTGCTTTGCCTTGCCTCCAACTGCTTTCGTTACTTTGCTCTACCTTTCCTGGCCCTGCTGGGACTTTCCTTGTACGAGTTTGCACTGCTTTGCTTTGCCTTGCTCTGCTTTGCCTTTCCTGTCCGTGCTTTTTCAGGCCACGCTTTCCTTTGTTTTGCTTTGCTTTTTATTCCAGGCACCTCTTGGTTTTACTTTCTCTGCTCTGCTCTGTTTTTCCTACCCCTGCTGTGCTTTGCCTTGCCTCCTCAAACTGCTTTCTTTCTTTTGCTCTACATTTCCTGGCCCTGCTTTGCTTTTCCTTGTGCTACTTTCCTTTGCTCTGCTCTGCCTTGCACCGCTTTGCCTTTCCTGGACACGCTTTTCTTTGCTTTTCCTGGCCCTGCTTTGCTTGGTCTTTTTTTTGCGTTTTTTTGTTTTGTTTGTTTGTTTGTTTGTTTGTTTTATTTTAGTATAGATACATTTTCATTGCATTGCTTTGTTTTATTTTTGGACCTTTTTGCTTTGGTTTTCCTGGCCACACTTTGCTTTTCCTGGCCATGCTTTTTCAGGCCATGCTTTCCTTTGTTTTGCTTTGCTTCGTATTCCTGCCACGACTTTGCTTTACCTTCTCTGCTCTGCTTTGCTTTTCCTACCCCTGTTGTGCTTTGTCTCGCCTCAAACTGCTTTCTTTACTTTGCTCTACGTTTCCTGGCACTGCTGGGACTTTCCTTGTACGAGTTTGCACTGCTTTGCTTTGCCTTGCTCTGCGTTGCCTTTCCTGGCCATGCTTTTTCAGGCCACGCTTTCCTTTGTCTTGCTTCGCTTCGTATTCCTGGCACCTCTTGGTTTTACTTTCTCTGCTCTGCTCTGCTTTTCCTACCCCTGCTGTGCTTTGCCTTGCCTCAAACTGCTTTCGTAAATTTGCTCTACGTTTCCTGGCACTGCTGGGACTTTCCTTGTACGTGTTTGCACTGCTTTGCTTTGCCTTGCTCTGCTTTGCCTTTCCTGGCCATGCTTTTTCAGGCCACGCTTTCCTTTGTCTTGCTTCGCTTCGTATACCTGGCACCTCTTGGTTTTACTTTCTCTGCTCTGCTTTGCTTTTCCTACCCCTGCTGTGCTTTGCCTCGCCTCCAACTGCTTTCTTTACTTTGCTCTACGTTTCCTGGCACTGCTGGGACTTTCCTTGTACAAGTTTGCACTGCTTTGCTTTGCCTTGCTCGGCTTTCCTCTTCATCTCTCTGCTCTCCTGTGCTGCGCTAGGCTTCCTTTGCAGACCGTCCCGACGATTTTGCCGATGAGGCGATCGGTATATTTCGGAACGCATAAACCCTCAGACACACAGCTGGGCCTCCCCGCAGCCCGGACACTGTCCCCTCGCAACTCGAGGGTGGGGGCAGCAGGCCCGGCCACCCGACATGGTCAGTTCTGTGGCCCCAGCCGTGTGGCCTGCCGCTAGGCGGGCCCCACTGCTGCCCGTCTGGGGACGGTGTTGGGTGAGGTTTTGAACGACGATCAGTAACTACATGATTCCCACAACTACATTGGATGGAAGGCAACAATCAATAAATAAATAAATAAATAAAGATAAAACCAGGTAAAGCAAGACATGGTTCTTGCCCACTGTCACGGCGGACTATGAGGTGTCAGGGAGGCCGGGGAGCGGGCGAGCAGGGTACAGCCACCATCCGAGTCTGGCCGCCAGCTCTACCCGGCATGAGGGCCCTGCGGTCTTTGCCCCGCAGACACTGGGAACCGGCAGGAGGGCTGGCCGCCAGCTCCTTACATTTGCTTCGCTTCTCTTTCTTTTTCCTTGCTCTGCTTTGCTTTGCTCTGCTCTTCCGGGCACACTTTTGCTTTTCCTTCTCTACTTTGCTCTGCTTTTCTTGCCCCTGCTTTGCTTTGCTTTGCCTCAGATTGCTTTGCTTTGCTTTGTTTGCTCTGTCTTTCCTGGCACTGCTTTGCTTTTCCTTGTGCTACTTCACTTTGCTTTGCTCTGCCTTGCACTGCTTTGCCTTTCCTGGACACGCTTTACTTTGCTTTTCCTGGCCCTGCTTTGCTTGTTGTCTTTTTTGCCTTTTTTTTTATTTTTATTTTTTTTTTAATTTTAGATACATATTCATTGCATTGCTTTGTTTTATTTTTGGACCTTTTTGCTTTGGTTTTCCTCGCCGCGCTTTGCTTTTCCTGGCCCTGCTTTTTCAGGCCATGCTTTCCTTTGTCTTGCTTCGCTTCGTATTCCTGGCACCTCTTGGTTTTACTTTCTCTGCTCTGCTTTGCTTTTCCTACCCCTGCTCTGCTTTGCCTCGCCTCAAACTGCTTTCTTTACTTTGCTCTACGTTTCCTGGCACTGCTGGGACTTTCCTTGTACGAGTTTGCACCGCTTTGCTTTGCCTTGCTCTGCGTTGCCTTTCCTGGCCATGCTTTTTCAGGCCATGCTTTCCTTTGTTTTGCTTCGCTTTGTATTCCTGCCACGGCTTTGCTTTACCTTCTCTGCTCTGCTTTGCTTTTCCTACCCCTGCTGTGCTTTGCCTCGCCTCAAACTGCTTTCTTTACTTTGCTCTACGTTTCCTGGCACTGCTGGGACTTTCCTTGTACGAGTTCGCACTGCTTTGCTTTGCCTTGCTCTGCGTTGCCTTTCCTGGCCATGCTTTTTCAGGCCATGCTTTCCTTTGTTTTGCTTTGCTTTGTATTCCTGGCACTGCTTTGCTTTTCCTTCTCTACGTTGCTTTCTTTTCCTAACCCTGCTGTGCTTTGCCTTGCCTCCTCAAACTGCTTTCTTTCTTTTGCTCTACATTTCCTGGCACTGCTTTGCTTTTCCTTGTGCTACTTTCCTTTGCTCTGCTCTGCCTTGCACCGCTTTGCCTTTCCTGGACACGCTTTACTTTGCTTTTCCTGGCCCTGCTTTGCTTGTTGTCTTTTTTGCCTTTTTTTTTTTTTTTTTTTTTTTTTTTTACTTTAGATACATATTCATTGCATTGCTTTGTTTTATTTTTGGACCTTTTGGCTTTGGTTTTCCTCGCCGCGCTTTGCTTTTCCTGGCCATGCTTTTTCAGGCCACGCTTTCCTTTGTCTTGCTCTGCTTTTATTCCTGGCACCTCTTGGTTTTACTTTCTCTGCTCTGCTCTGCTTTTCCTACGCCTGCAGTGCTTTGCCTTGCCTCAAACTGCTTTCCTTACTTCGCTCTACGTTTCCTGGCAATGCTGGGACTTTCCTTGTACGAGTTTGCACTGCTTCGCTTTGCCTTGCTCTGCTTTGCCTTTCCTGGCCACGCTTTTTCAGGCCACGCTTTCCTTTGTCTTGCTCTGCTTTGTATTCCTGGCACCTCTTGGTTTTACTTTCTCTGCTCTGCTTTGCTTTTCCTACACCTGCTGTGCTTTGCCTCGCCTCCAACTGCTTTCTTTACTTTGCTCTACGTTTCCTGGCACTGCTGGGACTTTCCTTGTACAAGCTTGCACTGCTTCGCTTTGCCTTGCTCTGCGTTGCCTTTCCTGGCCATGCTTTTTCGGGCCATGCTTTCCCTTGTCTTGCTTCGCTTTGTTTTCCTGCCACGGCTTTGCTTTACCTTCTCTGCTCTGCTTTGCTTTTCCTACCCCTGCTTTGCTTTGCCTCGCCTCAAACTGCTCTCTTTACTCTGCTCTACGTTTCCTGGCACTGCTGGGACTTTCCTTGTACGAGTTTGCACTGCTTTGCTTTGCCTTGCTCGGCTTTCCTCTTCATTTCTCTGCTCTCCTGTGCTGCGCTAGGCTTCCTTTGCAGACCGTCCCGACGATTTTGCCGATGAGGCTATCGGTATATTTCGGAACGCATAAACCCTCAGACACACAGCTGGGCCTCCCCGCAGCCCGGACACTGTCCCCTCGCAACTCGAGGGTGGGGGCAGCAGGCCCGGCCACCCGACATGGTCAGTTCTGTGGCCCCAGCCGTGTGGCCTGCCGCTAGGCGGGCCCCACTGCTATTCGTCTGGGGACGGCGTTGGGTGAGGTTTTCAACGACGGTAAGTAACTACATGATTCCCACAACTACATTGGATGGAAGGCAACAATAAATAAATAAATAAATAAATAAATAAATAAATAAATAAAGATAAAACCAGGTAAAGCAAGACATGGTTCTTGCCCACTGTCACGGCGGACTAAGAGGTGTCAGGGAGGCCGGGGAGCGGGCGAGCAGGGTACAGCCACCGTCCGAGTCTGGCCGCCAGCTCTACCCGGCATGAGGGCCCTGCGGTCTTTGCCCCGCAGACACTGGGAACCGGCAGGAGGGCTGGCCGCCAGCTCCTTACATGTGCTTCGCTTCTCTTTGTTTTTCCTTGCTCTGCTTTGCTTTGCTCTGCTCTGCTCTTCTGGGCACACTTTTGCTTTTCCTTCTCTACTTTCCTCCGCTGTTCCTGCCCCTGCTTTGCTTTGCTTTGCCTCAGATTGCTTTGCTTTGCTTTGTTTGCTTTGTCTTTCCTGGCAATGTTATGCTTTTCCTCGTGCTACTTCGCTTTGCTTTGCTTTGCTTTGCCTTGCTCTAGTTTGCCTCCACGGGCCATGTTTTCTTTTGCTTTTTCAGGCCACGCTTTCCCTTGTCTTGCTTCGCTTTGTTTTCCTGCCACGGCTTTGCTTTACCTTCTCTGCTCTGCTTTGCTTTTCCTACCCCTGCTTTGCTTTGCCTCGCCTCAAACTGCTCTCTTTACTCTGCTCTACGTTTCCTGGCACTGCTGGGACTTTCCTTGTACGAGTTTGCACTGCTTTGCTTTGCCTTGCTCGGCTTTCCTCTTCATTTCTCTGCTCTCCTGTGCTGCGCTAGGCTTCCTTTGCAGACCGTCCCGACGATTTTGCCGATGAGGCTATCGGTATATTTCGGAACGCATAAACCCTCAGACACACAGCTGGGCCTCCCCGCAGCCCGGACACTGTCCCCTCGCAACTCGAGGGTGGGGGCAGCAGGCCCGGCCACCCGACATGGTCAGTTCTGTGGCCCCAGCCGTGTGGCCCGCCGCTAGGCGGTCCCCACGGCTCCCCGTCTAGGGACGGTGTTGGGTGAGGTTTTGAACGACGATCAGTAACTACATGATTCCCACAACTACATTGGATGGAAGGCAAGAATAAATAAATAAATAAATAAATGCAGGGGGGAAAAAAAAAAAAAAAAAAATCAGGTAAAGCAAGACATGGTTCTTGCCCGCTGTCACGGCGGACTATGAGGGTTCAGGGAGGCCGGGGAGCGGGCGAGCAGGGTACAGCCACCGTCCGAGTCTGGCCGCCAGCTCTACCCGGCATGAGGGCCCTGCGGTCTTTGCCCCGCAGACACTGGGAACCGGCAGGAGGGCTGGCCGCCAGCTCCTTACATTTGCTTCGCTTCTCTTTCTTTTTCCTTGCTCTGCTTTGCTTTGCTCTGCTCTTCCGGGCACACTTTTGCTTTTCCTTCTCTCCTTTCCTCTGCTGTTCCTGCCCCTGCTTTGCTTTGCTTTGCCTCAGATTGCTTTGCTTTGGTTCGTTTGCTTTGTGTTTCCTGGCAATGCTTTGCTTTTCCTCGTGCTACTTTGCTTCGCTTTCCTTTGCCTTGCTCTGCTTTTCTGGCCGTGCTTTGTTTGGTTTTGCTTTACTTTGCCTTCCCTCTTTGACACTGTTTTAGTTTTCCTCGTGCTGCCTTGCTTTCCCTTTCTCTGCTTTGCCTTCCCTGCGCATGCTTTCTTTTGCTTTTTCAGGCCACGCTTTCCTTTGTTTTCCTTTGCTTCGTATTCCTGGCGCCTCTTGGTTTTACCTTCTCTACTCTGCTTTGCTTTTCCTACCCCTGCTGTGCTTTGCCTCGCCTCAAACTGCTTTCTTTACTTTGCTCTACCTTTCCTGGCACTGCTGGGACTTTCCTTGTACGAGTTTGCACTGCTTTGCTTTGCCTTGCTCTGCTTTGCCTCCACTGGCCGTGTTTTCTTTTGCTTTTTCAGGCCACGCTTTCCTTTGTCTTGCTTCGCTTTGCTTTGTATTCCTGGCACCTCTAGGTTTTACTTTCTCTGCTCTGCTTTGCCTTGCCTCCAACTGCTTTCGTTACTTTGCTCTACCTTTCCTGGCCCTGCTGGGACTTTCCTTGTACGAGTTTGCACTGCTTTGCTTTGCCTTGCTCTGCTTTGCCTTTCCTGTCCGTGCTTTTTCAGGCCACGCTTTCCTTTGTTTTGCTTTGCTTTTTATTCCAGGCACCTCTTGGTTTTACTTTCTCTGCTCTGCTCTGTTTTTCCTACCCCTGCTGTGCTTTGCCTTGCCTCCTCAAACTGCTTTCTTTCTTTTGCTCTACATTTCCTGGCCCTGCTTTGCTTTTCCTTGTGCTACTTTCCTTTGCTTTGCTCTGCCTTGCACCGCTTTGCCTTTCCTGGACACGCTTTTCTTTGCTTTTCCTGGCCCTGCTTTGCTTGGTCTTTTTTTTGCGTTTTTTTTTGTTTTGTTTGTTTGTTTGTTTGTTTGTTTTATTTTAGTATAGATACATTTTCATTGCATTGCTTTGTTTTATTTTTGGACCTTTTTGCTTTGGTTTTCCTGGCCACGCTTTGCTTTTCCTGGCCATGCTTTTTCAGGCCATGCTTTCCTTTGTTTTGCTTTGCTTCGTATTCCTGCCACGACTTTGCT
The DNA here is from genome assembly GCF_964211835.1 of Anser anser. Lineage (NCBI taxonomy): Eukaryota > Metazoa > Chordata > Aves > Anseriformes > Anatidae > Anser > Anser anser. Next base: position 43,544 of record NW_028154025.1, on the reverse strand, counting down.
TTACCTTTTCTGCTCTGCTTTGCTTTTCCTACCCCTGTTGTGCTTTGTCTCGCCTCAAACTGCTTTCTTTCTTTTGCTCTACATTTCCTGGCCCTGCTTTGCTTTTCCTTGTGCTACTTTCCTTTGCTCTGCTCTGCCTTGCACCGCTTTGCCTTTCCTGGACACGCTTTTCTTTGCTTTTCCTGGCCCTGCTTTGCTTGGTCTTTTTTTTGCGTTTTTTTGTTTTGTTTGTTTGTTTGTTTGTTTGTTTTATTTTAGTATAGATACATTTTCATTGCATTGCTTTGTTTTATTTTTGGACCTTTTTGCTTTGGTTTTCCTGGCCACGCTTTGCTTTTCCTGGCCATGCTTTTTCAGGCCATGCTTTCCTTTGTTTTGCTTTGCTTCGTATTCCTGCCACGACTTTGCTTTACCTTCTCTGCTCTGCTTTGCTTTTCCTACCCCTGTTGTGCTTTGTCTCGCCTCAAACTGCTTTCTTTACTTTGCTCTACGTTTCCTGGCACTGCTGGGACTTTCCTTGTACGAGTTTGCATTGCTTTGCTTTGCCTTGCTCTGCGTTGCCTTTCCTGGCCATGCTTTTTCGGGCCACGCTTTCCTTTGTTTTGCTTTGCTTCGTATTCCTGGCACCTCTTGGTTTTACTTTCTCTGCTCTGCTCTGCTTGTCCTACCCCTGCTGTGCTTTGCCTCGCCTCCAACTGCTTTCGTTACTTTGCTCTACGGTTCCTGGCACTGCTGGGACTTTCCTTGTACAAGTTTGCACTGCTTTGCTTTGCCTTGCTCGGCTTTCCTCTTCATTGCTCTGCTCTCCTGTGCTGCGCTAGGCTTCCTTTGCAGACTGTCCCGACGATTTTGCCAATGAGGCGATCGGGTATATTTAGGAACGCATAAACCCTCAGACACACAGCTGGGCCTCCCCGCAGCCCGGACACTGTCCCCTCGCAACTCGAGGGTGGGGGCAGCAGGCCCGGCCACCCGACATGGTCAGTTCTGTGGCCCCAGCCGTGTGGCCCGCCGCTAGGCGGTCCCCACTGCTCCCCGTCTGGGGACGGTGTTGGGTGAGGTTTTGAACGACGATCAGTAAATACATGATTCCCACAACTACATTGGATGGAAGGCAAGAATAAATAAATAAATAAATAAATGCAGGGGGGGGAAAAAAAAAAAAAAAAATCAGGTAAAGCAAGACATGGTTCTTGCCCGCTGTCACGGCGGACTATGAGGGTTCAGGGAGGCCGGGGAGCGGGCGAGCAGGGTACAGCCACCGTCCGAGTCTGGCCGCCAGCTCTACCCGGCATGAGGGCCCTGCGGTCTTTGCCCCGCAGACACTGGGAACCGGCAGGAGGGCTGGCCGCCAGCTCCTTACATTTGCTTCGCTTCTCTTTCTTTTTCCTTGCTCTGCTTTGCTTTGCTCTGCTCTTCCGGGCACACTTTTGCTTTTCCTTCTCTCCTTTCCTCTGCTGTTCCTGCCCCTGCTTTGCTTTGCTTTGCCTCAGATTGCTTTGCTTTGGTTCGTTTGCTTTGTCTTTCCTGGCAATGCTTTGCTTTTCCTCGTGCTACTTTGCTTCGCTTTCCTTTGCCTTGCTCTGCTTTTCTGGCCGTGCTTTGTTTGGTTTTGCTTTACTTTGCCTTCCCTCTTTGACACTGTTTTAGTTTTCCTCGTGCTGCCTTGCTTTCCCTTTCTCTGCTTTGCCTTCCCTGCGCATGCTTTCTTTTGCTTTTTCAGGCCACGCTTTCCTTTGTTTTCCTTTGCTTCGTATTCCTGGCACTGCTTCTCTTTTCCTTCTCTACGTTGCTTTGTTTTCCTACCCCCGCTGTGCTTCGCCTTGCCTCAATTTCTTTCTTTCCTTTGCTCTACCTTTCCTGGCCCTGCTTTGTTTTTGCTTGTGCTACTTTGCTCTGCTTTGCTTTGCCTTACTGTCATTTGCCTTTCCTGGCCATGCTTTGCTTTGCTTTTCTTACCCCTGCTTTTCTTTCCTTTTCTGGCCCTGCTTTCTTTTACTTTGCTTCACTTTGCCTTGAATTCCAGACAGTGCTTTGCTTTGTCTTGTGCTGCTTTGCTTTGTTTTGCATTGCTGTGCTTTGCATTCCCTGGCCCTCATTTTTGTTTTTCTTCCCCCTCCCCCCCCCCCCAACCCCCCCCCCACCGCCCCCCCCCCCGCCATGCTTTCCTTTGTTTTGCTTTGCTTTGTGTTCCTGGCTCTGCTATGCATTTCTTTGTGCTGTTTTGCTCTGCTTTGCTTTGCCTTGCTCTGCTTTGCCTTTCCTGGCCATGCTTTGCGCTGCTTTTTCTGGCCCTACTTTGCTTTGGTTGTTTTGTTTGTTCGGTTGTTTTTTTTTTACCCTTTTTCCTTTGTTTTTTTCTGGCCGTGCTTTGCTTTTCCTTATGCCACTTTCTTTTCCCTAGCGGGGCTTTGCTTTGCCTTGCTCTGCTTTCCTCCGCATTGCTCTGCTCTGCTCTGCTTTGCTGCTCTAGGCTCCTTTTGCAGACCGTCCCACCGATTTTGCCGACGAGTCGATCGGTGTATTTAGAAACACGTAAACCCTCAGACGCACACCTTGACCTCCCCCCACCTCGGCGACTGTCCCCTCGGAACTGGCGGACGAGGGGACAGGGATCTGGCCACCGGGCCGGGTCTATTCTGTGGCCCCCGCTGTCCGGCGAGCCGCCAGGTGGGCCCCGTTGCTATTCGTCTGGGGAGGGTGGGGGTTGCGAACGACGCTAAGTAACTACGTGATTCCTAAAAGTAAAGGGGGAAACAGACAACGATTATTATTATTATTACTACTACTCTTTTTATTATGTTTTCGTTATATATATATTTACTCTTATTTAGTACTTTCTTTTGTAATAACTCTTAAGTAGTATATATAATATTATATATCTATGGATCGTTTATGTAACGATAAAAAGCTAAAGCAAACCGGCCGGGCAGCCAGCCACACCGAGTCGCACAGGTGGCGAGCTGCTCGTGACCGAGCGGGAGCCTCTTATGTCAGAGCGGCCGGCGGCCGGAAGCAACCGGGGGCCGCTGCCACACCCTCGCCTTCTTGAACGCCCGCCTCCCCGTAACCCGGCAACGGGCCCCTCCCTATTCGTCTGGGGCGGGTGGGGGGTGCGATTTCGAACGACACTAAGGAACTACACGTTTCGTATTCACAGCACTGTTTTTCTTTGCTTTGCTTTTCCTGGCCCTGCTTTGCTTTGCTTTGCATTCGTGGCACCGCTTTGTTTTTCCCGGCCCTGTTTTTACTGACCCCGATTCGTTTTGCTTTTCCTGGCCCTGCTTGACTTTTCTTTGCCCGATAAGGCTTTCTTTTTCCTCGCAGGGTTTGCTTTGCTTTGCCTTGCTCTGCTTTGCCTTCCCTGGCCCTGCTACGTTTTGCTTCTTCCGGCCACGCTTTCCTTTGCTTAGCTTTGCTTCGTATTCCTGGCGCAGCTTTGCTTTTTCTTCTCTGCTTTGCTTTGCTTCTCCTACCCCTGCTGTGCTTCGCCTCGCCTCAAAGTCCTTTGCTTTGCCTTTCCTGGCCCTGCTTTGCTTTTCCTTGTGCTACTTTGCTCTGCTCTGCTTTGCCTTACTGTCATTTGCCTTTCCTGGCCATGCTTTGCTTTGCTTTTCTTACCCCTGCTTTTCTTTCCTTTTCTGGCCCTGCTTTCTTTTACTTTGCTTCACTTTGCCTTGAATTCCTGACAGTGCTTTGCTTTGTCTTGTGCTGCTTTGCTTTGTTTTGCATTGCTGTGCTTTGCATTCCCTGGCCCTCGTTTTTTTTTTTTCTTTCTTCGCTCCCCCCCCATCTCCCCCCGTCCCCCCCCCCCTCCCCCCCCCCCCCCGACCATGCCTTCCTTTGTTTTGCTTTGCTTTGTGTTCCTGGCTCTGCTATGCATTTCTTTGTGCTGCTTTGCTCTGCTTTGCTTTGCCTTGCTCTGCATTCCCTGGCCCTCATTTTTTTTTTTTTTCTCCCCCCCCACCCCGGCCATGCCTTCCTTTGTTTTGCTTTGCTTTGTGTTCCTGGCTCTGCTATGTATTTCTTTGTGCTGCTTTGCTCTGCTTTGCCTTTCCTGGCCATGCTTTGCTTTGCTTTTTCTGGCCCTACTTTGTTTTGTTTTTTTTTTTTTTTTTTTTTTTTTGTTTGTTTGTTTGTTTTTTACCCTTTTTCCTTTGTTTTTTCTGGCCGTGCTTTGCTTTTCCTTATGCCACTTTCTTTTCCCTAGCGGGGCTTTGCTTTGCCTTGCTCTGCTTTCCTCCGCATTGCTCTGCTCTGCTCTGCTTTGCTGCTCTAGGCTCCTTTTGCAGACCGTCCCACCGATTTTGCCGACGAGTCGATCGGTGTATTTAGAAACACGTAAACCCTCAGACGCACACCTTGACCTCCCCCCACCTCGGCGACTGTCCCCTCGGAACTGGCGGACGAGGGGACAGGGATCTGGCCACCGGGCCGGGTCTATTCTGTGGCCCCCGCTGTCCGGCGAGCCGCCAGGTGGGCCCCGTTGCTATTCGTCTGGGGAGGGTGGGGGTTGCGAACGACGCTAAGTAACTACGTGATTCCTAAAAGTAAAGGGGGAAACAGACAACGATTATTATTATTATTACTACTACTCTTTTTATTATGTTTTCGTTATATATATATTTACTCTTATTTAGTACTTTCTTTTGTAATAACTCTTAAGTAGTATATATAATATTATATATCTATGGATCGTTTATGTAACGATAAAAAGCTAAAGCAAACCGGCCGGGCAGCCAGCCACAGCGAGTCGCACAGGTGGCGAGCTGCTCGTGACCGAGCGGGAGCCTCTTATGTCAGAGCGGCCGGCGGCCGGAAGCAACCGGGGGCCGCTGCCACACCCTCGCCTTCTTGAACGCCCGCCTCCCCGTAACCCGGCAACGGGCCCCTCCCTGTTCGTCTGGGGCGGGTGGGGGGTGCGATTTCGAACGACACTAAGGAACTACACGTTTCGTATTCACAGCACTGTTTTTCTTTGCTTTGCTTTTCCTGGCCCTGCTTTGCTTTGCTTTGCATTCGTGGCACCGCTTTGTTTTTCCCGGCCCTGTTTTGCTTTGTTTTTACTGACCCCGATTCGTTTTGCTTTTCCTGGCCCTGCTTGACTTTTCTTTGCCCGATAAGGCTTTCTTTTTCCTCGCAGGGTTTGCTTTGCTTTGCCTTGCTCTGCTTTGCCTTCCCTGGCCCTGCTACGTTTTGCTTCTTCCGGCCACGCTTTCCTTTGCTTAGCTTTGCTTCGTATTCCTGGCGCCGCTTTGCTTTTTCTTCTCTGCTTTGCTTTGCTTCTCCTACCCCTGCTGTGCTTCGCCTCGCCTCAAAGTCCTTTGCTTTGCCTTTCCTGGCCCTGCTTTGCTTTTCCTCGTGCTACTTTGCTTTGCCTTGGTCTGCTTTGCTTTTCCTTGCCGTGCTTTGTTTTGTTTTGCTCTGCTTTGTATTCACCGCATCGCCTTGCTTTCCTTGGCCCTGCATTTTTTTTTTATTTTTTTTTTCTCTGTCCCTCTTTGTTTAGCTTTCCCTGGACCTGCTTTGCTTTGCTTTGCGTTCGCGGCACCTCTTTTCTTTTCCTGGACCTCCTTTGCTTGGGTTTTTCTCGCCCTTCTTTGTTTTGCTTTTCCCGGCCCTGCCTTGCTTTGTTTGGCTTTATTTCGTATTCATGACGCCGCTTTTCTTTTCCTGGACCTCCTTTGCTTGGGTTTTTCTCGCCCTTCTTTGTTTTGATTTCCTGGCCCTGCTTTGCTTTGTTTTTACTGACCCCGATTCCTTTTGCTTTTCCTGGCCCTGCTTGACTTTTCTTTGCCCGATAAGGCTTTCTTTTTCCTCGCAGGGTTTGCTTTGCTTTGCCTTGCTCTGCTTTGCCTTCCCTGGCCCTGCTACGTTTTGCTTCTTCCGGCCACGCTTTCCTTTGCTTAGCTTTGCTTCGTATTCCTGGCGCAGCTTTGCTTTTTCTTCTCTGCTTTGCTTTGCTTCTCCTACCCCTGCTGTGCTTCGCCTCGCCTCAAAGTCCTTTGCTTTGCCTTTCCTGGCCCTGCTTTGCTTTTCCTTGTGCTACTTTGCTCTGCTCTGCTTTGCCTTACTGTCATTTGCCTTTCCTGGCCATGCTTTGCTTTGCTTTTCTTACCCCTGCTTTTCTTTCCTTTTCTGGCCCTGCTTTCTTTTACTTTGCTTCACTTTGCCTTGAATTCCAGACAGTGCTTTGCTTTGTCTTGTGCTGCTTTGCTTTGTTTCGCATTGCTGTGCTTTGCATTCCCTGGCCCTCTTTTTTTTTTTCTTTCTTCGCCCCCCCCCCCTTCTCCCCCCGACCCCCCCCCCCCCCCCCCCCCCCCCCCGGCCATGCCTTCCTTTGTTTTGCTTTGCTTTGTGTTCCTGGCTCTGCTATGCATTTCTTTGTGCTGCTTTGCTCTGCTTTGCTTTGCCTTGCTCTGCATTCCCTGGCCCTCATTTTTTTTTTTTTTCTCCCCCCCCCACCCCGGCCATGCCTTCCTTTGTTTGCTTTGCTTTGTGTTCCTGGCTCTGCTATGTATTTCTTTGTGCTGCTTTGCTCTGCTTTGCCTTTCCTGGCCATGCTTTGCTTTGCTTTTTCTGGCCCTACTTTGCTTTGTTTTTTTTTGTTTGTTTGTTTGTTTTTTGGGTTTTGGTTTTTTTTTTTTTACCCTTTTTCCTTTGTTTTTTCTGGCCGTGCTTTGCTTTTCCTTATGCCACTTTCTTTTCCCTAGCGGGGCTTTGCTTTGCCTTGCTCTGCTTTCCTCCGCATTGCTCTGCTCTGCTCTGCTTTGCTGCTCTAGGCTTCTTTTGCAGACCGTCCCACCGATTTTGCCGACGAGTCGATCGGTGTATTTAGAAACACGTAAACCCTCAGACGCACACCTTGACCTCCCCCCACCTCGGCGACTGTCCCCTCGGAACTGGCGGACGAGGGGACAGGGATCTGGCCACCGGGCCGGGTCTATTCTGTGGCCCCCGCTGTCCGGCGAGCCGCCAGGTGGGCCCCGTTGCTATTCGTCTGGGGAGGGTGGGGGTTGCGAACGACGCTAAGTAACTACTCGATTCGTAAAAGTAAAGGGGGAAACTGACAACGATTATTATTATTATTACTACTACTCTTTTTATTATGTTTTCGTTATATATATATTTACTCTTATTTAGTACTTTCTTTTGTAATAACTTTTAAGTAGTATACGTAATATTAAATATCTATCGATCGTTTATATAACGATAAAAAGCTAAAGCAAACCGGCCGGGCAGCCAGCCACACCGAGTCGCACAGGTGGCGAGCTGCTCGTGACCGAGCGGGAGCCTCTTATGTCAGAGCGGCCGGCGGCCGGAAGCAACCGGGGGCCGCTGCCACACCCTCGCCTTCTTGAACGCCCGCCTCCCCGTAACCCGGCAACGGGCCCCTCCCTGTTCGTCTGGGGCGGGTGGGGGGTGCGATTTCGAACGACACTAAGGAACTACACGTTTCGTATTCACAGCACTGTTTTTCTTTGCTTTGCTTTTCCTGGCCCTGCTTTGCTTTGCTTTGCATTCGTGGCACCGCTTTGTTTTTCCCGGCCCTGTTTTGCTTTGTTTTTACTGACCCCGATTCGTTTTGCTTTTCCTGGCCCTGCTTGACTTTTCTTTGCCCGATAAGGCTTTCTTTTTCCTCGCAGGGTTTGCTTTGCTTTGCCTTGCTCTGCTTTGCCTTCCCTGGCCCTGCTACGTTTTGCTTCTTCCGGCCACGCTTTCCTTTGCTTAGCTTTGCTTCGTATTCCTGGCGCAGCTTTGCTTTTTCTTCTCTGCTTTGCTTTGCTTCTCCTACCCCTGCTGTGCTTCGCCTCGCCTCAAAGTCCTTTGCTTTGCCTTTCCTGGCCCTGCTTTGCTTTTCCTCACGCTACTTTGCTTTGCCTTGGTCTGCTTTGCTTTTCCTTGCCGTGCTTTGTTTTGTTTTGCTCTGCTTTGTATTCACCGCATCACCTTGCTTTCCTTCCTTGGTCCTGCATTTTTTTTTTTTTTTTTTTCTCTGTCCCTCTTTGTTTAGCTTTCCCTGGACCTGCTTTGCTTTGCTTTGCGTTCGCGGCACCTCTTTGCTTTTCGCGGACCTCCTTTGCTTGGGTTTTTCTCGCCCTTCTTTGTTTTGCTTTTCCCGGCCCTGCCTTGCTTTGTTTGGCTTTATTTCGTATTCATGACGCCTCTTTTCTTTTCCTGGACCTCCTTTGCTTGGGTTTTTCTCGCCCTTCTTTGTTTTGCTTTTCCCGGCCCTGCTTTGCTCTGTTTGGCTTTACTTTGTGTTCATGACGCCGCTTTTCTTTTCCTGGACCTCCTTTGCTTTGGTTTTTCTCGCCCCCTGCTTCGTTTTGCTTTTCCTGGCCCTCCTTGACTTTGCTTTTCTTCGTTCCGCTTTCTTTCCCCTAGCTAGCGGGGCTTTGCTCTGTCTCGCTCCGCTTTCCTCTGCAACGCTCTGCTCTGCTTTGCTGCGCTAGGCTTCCTTTGCGGACCGTCCCGCCGATTTTGCCGACGAGTCGATCGGTGTGTATTTACGAACGCATAAACCCTCGGACGACGCGCACC
>NW_028154025.1:5000-22500 GCF_964211835.1 Anser anser | reverse complement strand
AGCTAAGGTTGACCAGTCGACAGAACCGACCCCCGAGCCCACGCCGCCACCGACGCCGCGCGACCCCTTTTCGTGCGCCGGCTCCCCCAGCCGCAAGTGCTCGCTCAGCACCGCTTCAGGAGCAGAGTCCCCGCTCTCTCCTATAGACGGACACAAAAGTCACCGCCCCCGAAAAGCTCCAAGACCTTTTCAAGAGACCCGCAGCGAGGCACCCGAGAGCAACCGACTTTTACCTCGACGTAACTGGAGGCAGAAAGAAACAGCGACGCCTACGACACCTTCCGAGCCGTCTCACGACCTACTCATCTACCGCTAGCCCCACGGCACGCCGCCAAGTCCCGTCCGAGTCAGGGTAGACGTGGCCGCCGTTCCCACAGCCCGACCGTCAGCGACCTCCTCCAGGCGGGCAGACGGGGCGCCCTCGGTAGGACACGGGTAGACCAGGCGGCCACAGGGGGACACGGTACACCTCCCGACCGCGGGAGGACACGGGGAGACCCGCCGGCCGGGACCGAACGCCGTCGGTCTGCCTTCCTTCGCTTTTCGCACGGGCCGTTCCGGCCCTTTTCGGAACTTTTCGGGCCTTTTCGGACCTTTCCGGCGCTTTTCGATGCTTTTCGCGTGGACGGACCCACTCGGGAACCGCGCGACCGACCGACAGACGGATGCCTTCGGACGCGCGCGCGCGCGCGCGCGCCCGTCGGTGCCGGGCAGACCCCGACGCCGTTCTCGCGGCCGGCCCCGCTGCAGCGACCCCTACAGGTCGCCACGGGCTACGCAAACATGGCGACCGCGGCCGGGTAGACCTGGCGGCCGCGAGAGGACACGGGTACGTCAGGCGGCCGCGAGGGGGCGCGGGGGGGCCCGGTAGACCTGGCGGCCGCAGGAGAACACGGGGAGACTAGGCGGCCACAGGAGGACGCGGCACACCCGGCGACCGCAGGAGGACACCGGCAGACCCGCCGGCCGGGACCGAACGCCGTCGGTCGGTCTGCCTTCCTTCGCTTTTCGTACGGGCCGTTCCGGCCCTTTTCGGCCCTTTTCGGCCCTTTTCGGCCCTTTCCGGCGCTATTCGGTGCTTTTCGCGTGGACGGACCCACTCGGGAACCGCGCGACCGACCGACAGACGGATGCCTTTGGACGTGCGCGCGCGCGTCCGCCGGTGCCGGGCAGACCCCGACGCCGTTCTCGCGGCCGGCCCCGCTGCAGCGACCCCTACAGGTCGCCACGGGCTATGCAAACACGGCGACCGCATAGACCCGGCGGCCGCAGGAGGACACGGGGAGACTAGGCGGCCACAGGAGGACGCGGTACACGCGGCAACCGCAGGAGGACACCGGCAGACCCGCCGGCCGGGACCGAACGCCGTCGGTCGGTCTGCCTTCCTTCGCTTTTCGTACGGGCCGTTCCGGCCCTTTTCGGACCTTTTCGGGCCTTTTCGCACCTTTCCGGCACTTTTCGGTGCTTTTCGCCTGGGCGGACCCACTCGGGAATCGCTTGACCGACCGACCGACCGACGGACGCCTTTGGACATGCGCGCGCATGCGTCCTTCGGCTTCCGGGTAGACCCGGACGCCGTTCTCGGCCAGGCGTTTGCCTCTGACGTCAGAGCGACGGGCGGCCCGAGGCAACCGGGGGCCGCGGCCGCGAGCTCGCCTTCTCGAACAGCCGCCTCCCCGTAGCCCGGCTACCGGCCCCTATTCGCCTGGGGCGGGTTGGGCTGGGGGGGAGCGACTTTGCACCACGCTAAGCAACTACACGTTTCGTTTTCACAGCACTGTTTTGCTTCGATATGCTTCTCCTGCCACTGCTACGCGTTGCTTTTCCTGACCCTGCTTGACTATGCTTTTCCTGATAAGGCTTTCTTTTCCTTCCGAGGCTTTCCTTCGTCTCGCATTTCTTCCCTTTGCACTGCCGACCGTACCCGGCATGAGGGCCCTGCGGTCTTTGCCCCGCAGACGCCAGGAACCGGCAGGAGGGCTGGCCGCCAGCTCCTTGCATTTGCTTCGCTTCTCTTTGTTTCTCCTTGCTTTGCTTTGCTTTGCTCTGCTCTTCCGGGCACAGTTTTGCTTTTCCTTCTCTGCGTTCCTCTGCTGTTCTCGCCCCTGCTTTGCTTTCCTTTGCCTCAGATTGCTTTGCCTCAGATTGCTTTGCTTTTTTGTTGTTGTTGTTGTTGTTTCTTTTTTTCTTCTTCTTCTTTTTTTTTTTTTTTGTTAATATAGATACATATTCATTTTATTGCTTTGTTTTATTTTTGGACCTTTTGGCTTTGGTTTTCCTGGCCGCGCTTTGCTTTGCCTGGCCCTGCTTGTCATTTCTTTTCATTATGCCGCATTCTTTTCCCTAGCAGGGCTTTGCTTTGCCTTGCTCGGCTTTCCTCTTCATTTCTCTGCTCTCCTGTGCTGCGCTAGGCTTCCTTTGCAGACCGTCCCGACGATTTTGCCGATGAGGCGATCGGTATATTTCGGAACGCATAAACCCTCAGACACACAGCTGGGCCTCCCCGCAGCCCGGACACTGTCCCCTCGCAACTCGAGGGTGGGGGCAGCAGGCCCGGCCACCCGACATGGTCAGTTCTGTGGCCCCAGCCGTGTGGCCTGCCGCTAGGCGGTCCCCACTGCTGCCCGTCTGGGGACGGTGTTGGGTGAGGTTTTCAACGACGATCAGTAACTACATGATTCCCACAACTACATTGGATGGAAGGCAACAATCAATAAATAAATAAATAAATAAAGATAAAACCAGGTAAAGCAAGACATGGTTCTTGCCCACTGTCACGGCGGACTATGAGGTGTCAGGGAGGCCGGGGAGCGGGCGAGCAGGGTACAGCCACCGTCCGAGTCTGGCCGCCAGCTCTACGCGGCATGAGGGCCCTGCGGTCTTTGCCCCGCAGACACTGGGAACCGGCAGGAGGGCTGGCCGCCAGCTCCTTACATTTGCTTCGCTTCTCTTTCTTTTTCCTTGCTCTGCTTTGCTTTGCTCTGCTCTTCCGGGCACACTTTTGGTTTTCCTTCTCTCCTTTCCTCTGCTGTTCTTGCCCCTGCTTTGCTTTGCTTTGCCTCAGATTGCTTTGCTTTGCTTTGTTTGCTCTGTCTTTCCTGGCACTGCTTTGCTTTTCCTTGTGCTACTTCACTTTGCTTTGCTCTGCCTTGCACTGCTTTGCCTTTCCTGGACACGCTTTACTTTGCTTTTCCTGGCCCTGCTTTGCTTGTTGTCTTTTTTGCCTTTTTTTTTATTTTTTTTTTTTTTTTACTTTAGATACATATTCATTGCATTGCTTTGTTTTATTTTTGGACCTTTTTGCTTTGGTTTTCCTCGCCGCGCTTTGCTTTTCCTGGCCATGCTTTTTCAGGCCACGCTTTCCTTTCTCTTGCTCTGCTTTTATTCCTGGCACCTCTTGGTTTTACTTTCTCTGCTCTGCTCTGCTTTTCCTACGCCTGCAGTGCTTTGCCTTGCCTCAAACTGCTTTCCTTACTTCGCTCTACGTTTCCTGGCAATGCTGGGACTTTCCTTGTACCAGTTTGCACTGCTTCGCTTTGCCTTGCTCTGCTTTGCCTTTCCTGGCCACGCTTTTTCAGGCCACGCTTTCCTTTGTCTTGCTCTGCTTTGTATTCCTGGCACCTCTTGGTTTTACTTTCTCTGCTCTGCTTTGCTTTTCCTACCCCTGCTGTGCTTTGCCTTGCCTCAAACTGCTTTCGTTAGTTTGCTCTACCTTTCCTGGCACTGCTGGGACTTTCCTTGTACGAGTTTGCACTGCTTTGCTTTGCCTTGCTCTGCGTTGCCTTTCCTGACCATGCTTTTTCAGGCCATGCTTTCCCTTGTCTTGCTTCGCTTTGTTTTCCTGCCACGGCTTTGCTTTACCTTCTCTGCTCTGCTTTGCTTTTCCTACCCCTGCTGTGCTTAGCCTCGCCTCAAACTGCTTTCTTTACTCTGCTCTACGTTTCCTGGCACTGCTGGGACTTTCCTTGTACAAGTTTGCACTGCTTTGCTTTGCCTTGCTCGGCTTTCCTCTTCATCTCTCTGCTCTCCTGTGCTGCGCTAGGCTTCCTTTGCAGACCGTCCCGACGATTTTGCCGATGAGGCGATCGGTATATTTCGGAACGCATAAACCCTCAGACACACAGCTGGGCCTCCCCGCAGCCCGGACACTGTCCCCTCGCAACTCGAGGGTGGGGGCAGCAGGCCCGGCCACCCGACATGGTCAGTTCTGTGGCCCCAGCCGTGTGGCCTGCCGCTAGGCGGTCCCCACTGCTGCCCGTCTGGGGACGGTGTTGGGTGAGGTTTTCAACGACGATCAGTAACTACATGATTCCCACAACTACATTGGATGGAAGGCAACAATAAATAAATAAATAAATAAATAAAGATAAAACCAGGTAAAGCAAGACATGGTTCTTGCCCGCTGTCACGGCGGACTATGAGGTGTCAGGGAGGCCGGGGAGCGGGCGAGCAGGGTACAGACATGTTGTGGTTTAACCCGGCTGGCAGCTAAACACCACACAGCCGTTCGCTCACCCTCCCCCCTCCCTCTCTGGGATGGGGGAGAGAAACGGGAAAGTGAAGCCGGTGAGTTGAGATAAAGACAGTTTATTAAGACAGGAATATAAAAATATAAGGAATATAAGGAATATAATAATAACAATAATAATAACAATAGTGATAATGATAATAGTATTAACAATAATAATGTGTAAGAAAACAAGTGATGCACAATGCAATTGCTCACCACCCGCTGACCGATGCCCAGCCTATTCCCGAGCAGCCGGCCCCCCCACCCCGGCCAGCCACCCCTATATATTGTTTAGCCATCCGAGTCTGGCCGAAAGCTCTACCCGGCATGAGGGCCCTGCGGTCTTTGCCCCGCAGACACTGGGAACCGGCAGGAGGGCTGGCCGCCAGCTCCTTACATGTGCTTCGCTTCTCTTTGTTTTTCCTTGCTCTGCTTTGCTTTGCTCTGCTCTGCTCTTCCGGGCACACTTTTGCTTTTCCTTCTCTACTTTGCTCTGCTTTTCTTGCCCCTGCTTTGCTTTGCTTTGCCTCAGATTGCTTTGCTTTGCTTTGTTTGCTCTGTCTTTCCTGGCACTGCTTTGCTTTTCCTCGTGCTACTTCGCTTTGCTTTGCTTTGCCTTGCTCTGCTTTGCCTCCACTGGCCATGTTTTCTTTTGCTTTTTCAGGCCACGCTTTCCTTTGTCTTGCTTTGCTTTGTATTCCTGCCACGGCTTTGCTTTACCTTCTCTGCTCTGCTTTGCTTTTCCTACACCTGCTGTGCTTTGCCTTGCTTCCTCAAACTGCTTTCTTCCTTTTGCTCTACATTTCCTGGCACTGCTTTCCTTTTCCTTGTGCTACTTCACTTTGCTTTGCTCTGCCTTGCACTGCTTTGCCTTTCCTGGACACGCTTTACTTTGCTTTTCCTGGCCCTGCTTTGCTTGGTGTTTTTTTTGCCTTTTTTTTTTTTTTTTTTTAATTTAGATATATATTCATTGCATTGCTTTGTTTTATTTCTGGACCTTTTTACTTTGGTTTTCCTGGCCGCGCTTTGCTTTTCCTGGCCATGCTTTTTCAGGCCATGCTTTCCTTTGTCTTACTTTGCTTCGTATTCCTGGCACCTCTTGGTTTTACTTTCTCTGCTCTGCTTTGCTTTTCCTACCCCTGCTGTGCTTTGCCTCGCCTCAAAATGCATTCTTTACTTTGCTCTACGTTTCCTGGCCCTGCTGGGACTTTCCTTGTACGAGTTTGCACTGCTTTGCTTTGCCTTGCTCTGCTTTGCCTTTCCTGGCCATGCTTTTTCAGGCCACGCTTTCCTTTGTCTTGCTTCGCTTCGTATTCCTGGCACCTCTTGGTTTTACTTTCTCTGCTCTGCTCTGCTTTTCCTACCCCTGCTGTGCTTTGCCTTGCCTCAAACTGCTTTCTTTACTTTGCTCTACGTTTCCTGGCCCTGCTGGGACTTTCCTTGTACGAGTTTGCACTGCTTTGCTTTGCCTTGCTCTGCTTTGCCTTTCCGGGCCATGCTTTTTCAGGCCACGCTTTCCTTTGTCTTGCTTCGCTTCGTATACCTGGCACCTCTTGGTTTTACTTTCTCTGCTCTGCTTTGCTTTTCCTACCCCTGCTCTGCTTTGCCTCGCCTCCAACTGCTTTCTTTACTTTGCTCTACGTTACCTGGCACTGCTGGGACTTTCCTTGTACAAGTTTGCACTGCTTTGCTTTGCCTTGCTCGGCTTTCCTCTTCATCTCTCTGCTCTCCTGTGCTGCGCTAGGCTTCCTTTGCAGACCGTCCCGACGATTTTGCCGATGAGGCGATCGGTATATTTCGGAACGCATAAACCCTCAGACACACAGCTGGGCCTCCCCGCAGCCCGGACACTGTCCCCTCGCAACTCGAGGGTGGGGGCAGCAGGCCCGGCCACCCGACATGGTCAGTTCTGTGGCCCCAGCCGTGTGGCCTGCCGCTAGGCGGTCCCCACTGCTGCCCGTCTGGGGACGGTGTTGGGTGAGGTTTTGAACGACGATCAGTAACTACATGATTCCCACAACTACATTGGATGGAAGGCAACAATAAATAAATAAATAAATAAATAAAGATAAAACCAGGTAAAGCAAGACATGGTTCTTGCCCGCTGTCACGGCGGACTATGAGGTGTCAGGGAGGCCGGGGAGCGGGCGAGCAGGGTACAGCCACCATCCGAGTCTGGCCGCCAGCTCTACCCGGCATGAGGGCCCTGCGGTCTTTGCCCCGCAGACACTGGGAACCGGCAGGAGGGCTGGCCGCCAGCTCCTTACATTTGCTTCGCTTCTCTTTCTTTTTCCTTGCTCTGCTTTGCTTTGCTCTGCTCTTCCGGGCACACTTTTGCTTTTCCTTCTCTACTTTGCTCTGCTTTTCTTGCCCCTGCTTTGCTTTGCTTTGCCTCAGATTGCTTTGCTTTGCTTTGTTTGCTCTGTCTTTCCTGGCACTGCTTTGCTTTTCCTTGTGCTACTTCACTTTTTCACTTTGCTTTGCTCTGCCTTGCACTGCTTTGCCTTTCCTGGACACGCTTTACTTTGCTTTTCCTGGCCCTGCTTTTCTTGGTTTTTTTTTTTGCCTTTTTTTTTTTTTTTTTTTTTTTTTTTTTTACTTTAGATATATATTCATTGCATTGCTTTGTTTTATTTCTGGACCTTTTTACTTTGGTTTTCCTGGCCGCGCTTTGCTTTTCCTGGCCCTGCTTTTTCAGGCCATGCTTTCCTTTGTCTTGCTTCGCTTCGTATTCCTGGCACCTCTTGGTTTTACTTTCTCTGCTCTGCTTTGCTTTTCCTACCCCTGCTGTGCTTTGCCTCGCATCAAACTGCATTCTTTACTTTGCTCTACGTTTCCTGGCACTGCTGGGACTTTCCTTGTACGAGTTTGCACTGCTTTGCTTTGCCTTGCTCTGCTTTGCCTTTCCTGGCCACCCTTTTTCAGGCCACGCTTTCCTTTGTCTTGCTTCGCTTCGTATTCCTGGCACCTCTTGGTTTTACTTTCTCTGCTCTGCTTTGCTTTTCCTACCCCTGCTGTGCTTTGCCTCGCCTCACACAGCTTGCTTTACATTGCTCTACGTTTCCTGGCACTGCTGGGACTTTCCTTTTACAAGTTTGCACTGCTTCGCTTTGCCTTGCTCTGCTTTGCCTTTCCTGACCATGCTTTTTCAGGCCATGCTTTCCTTTGTTTTGCTTCGCTTTGTATTCCTGCCACGGCTTTGCTTTACCTTCTCTGCTCTGCTTTGCTTTTCCTACCCCTGCTGTGCTTTGCCTCGCCTCAAACTGCTTTCTTTACTTTGCTCTACCTTTCCTGGCACTGCTGGGTCTTTCCTTGTACGAGTTTGCACTGCTTTGCTTTGCCTTGCTCTGCTTTGCCTCCACTGGCCGTGTTTTCTTTTGCTTTTTCAGGCCACGCTTTCCTTTGTCTTGCTTCGCTTCGCTTTGTATTCCTGGCACCTCTAGGTTTTACTTTCTCTGCTCTGCTTTGCCTTGCCTCCAACTGCTTTCGTTACTTTGCTCTACCTTTCCTGGCCCTGCTGGGACTTTCCTTGTACGAGTTTGCACTGCTTTGCTTTGCCTTGCTCTGCTTTGCCTTTCCTGTCCGTGCTTTTTCAGGCCACGCTTTCCTTTGTTTTGCTTTGCTTCGTATTCCTGGCACCTCTTGGTTTTACTTTCTCTGCTCTGCTCTGCTTGTCCTACCCCTGCTGTGCTTTACCTCGCCTCAAACTGCTTTCGTTACTTTGCTCTACGGTTCCTGGCACTGCTGGGACTTTCCTTGTACAAGTTTGCACTGCTTTGCTTTGCCTTGCTCGGCTTTCCTCTTCATTGCTCTGCTGTCCTGTGTTGCTCTAGGCTTCCTTTGCAGACTGTCCCGACGATTTTGCCAATGAGGCTATCGGTATATTTAGGAACGCATAAACCCTCAGACACACAGCTGGGCCTCCCCGCAGCCCGGACACTGTCCCCTCGCAACTCGAGGGTGGGGGCAGCAGGCCCGGCCACCCGACATGGTCAGTTCTGTGGCCCCAGCCGTGTGGCCCGCCGCTAGGCGGTCCCCACTGCTCCCCGTCTGGGGACGGTGTTGGGTGAGGTTTTGAACGACGATCAGTAAATACATGATTCCCACAACTACAGTGGATGGAAGGCAAGAATAAATAAATAAATAAATAAATGCAGGGGGAAAAAAAAAAAAAAAAAAAACCAGGTAAAGCAAGACATGGTTCTTGCCCGCTGTCACGGCGGACTATGAGGTGTCAGGGAGGCCGGGGAGCGGGCGAGCAGGGTACAGCCACCGTCCGAGTCTGGCCGCCAGCTC
Source organism: Anser anser (assembly GCF_964211835.1). Lineage (NCBI taxonomy): Eukaryota > Metazoa > Chordata > Aves > Anseriformes > Anatidae > Anser > Anser anser. Next base: position 13,694 of record NW_028154025.1, on the reverse strand, counting down.
TACCCGGCATGAGGGCCCTGCGGTCTTTGCCCCGCAGACACTGGGAACCGGCAGGAGGGCTGGCCGCCAGCTCCTTATATTTGCTTCGCTTCTCTTTGTTTTTCCTTGCTCTGCTTTGCTTTGCTCTGCTCTGCTCTTCCGGGCACACTTTTGCTTTTCCTTCTCTCCTTTCCTCTGCTGTTCCTGCCCCTGCTTTGCTTTGCTTTGCCTCCGATTGCTTTGCTTTGGTTCGTTTGCTTTGTCTTTCCTGGCAATGCTTTGCTTTTCCTCGTGCTACTTTGCTTCGCTTTCCTTTGCCTTGCTCTGCTTTTCTGGCCGTGCTTTGTTTGGTTTTGCTTTACTTTGCCTTCCCTCTTTGACACTGTTTTAGTTTTCCTCGTGCTGCCTTGCTTTCCCTTTCTCTGCTATGCCTTCCCTGCGCATGCTTTCTTTTGCTTTTTCAGGCCACGCTTTCCTTTGTTTAGCTTTGCTTTGTATTCCTGGCACTGCTTCTCTTTTCCTTCTCTACGTTGCTTTGTTTTCCTACCCCCGCTGTGCTTCGCCTTGCCTCAATTTCTTTCTTTCCTTTGCTCTACCTTTCCTGGCCCTGCTTTGTTTTTGCTTGTGCTACTTTGCTCTGCTTTGCTTTGCCTTACTGTCATTTGCCTTTCCTGGCCATGCTTTGCTTTGCTTTTCTTACCCCTGCTTTTCTTTCCTTTTCTGGCCCTGCTTTGTTTTACTTTGCTTCACTTTGCCTTGAATTCCAGACAGTGCTTTGCTTTGTCTTGTGCTGCTTTGCTTTGTTTTGCATTGCTGTGCTTTGCATTCCCTGGCCCTCATTTTTGTTTTTCTTCCCCCTCCCCCCCCCCCAACCCCCCCCCCCCCGCCCCCCCCCCGCCATGCTTTCCTTTGTTTTGCTTTGCTTTGTGTTCCTGGCTCTGCTATGCATTTCTTTGTGCTGTTTTGCTCTGCTTTGCTTTGCCTTGCTCTGCTTTGCCTTTCCTGGCCATGCTTTGCTTTGCTTTTTCTGGCCCTACTTTGCTTTGGTTTTTTTGTTTGTTCGGTTGTTTTTTTTTTTACCCTTTTTCCTTTGTTTTTTTCTGGCCGTGCTTTGCTTTTCCTTATGCCACTTTCTTTTCCCTAGCGGGGCTTTGCTTTGCCTTGCTCTGCTTTCCTCCGCATTGCTCTGCTCTGCTCTGCTTTGCTGCTCTAGGCTCCTTTTGCAGACCATCCCACCGATTTTGCCGACGAGTCGATCGGTGTATTTAGAAACACGTAAACCCTCAGACGCACACCTTGACCTCCCCCCACCTCGGCGACTGTCCCCTCGGAACTGGCGGACGAGGGGACAGGGATCTGGCCACCGGGCCGGGTCTATTCTGTGGCCCCCGCTGTCCGGCGAGCCGCCAGGTGGGCCCCGTTGCTATTCGTCTGGGGAGGGTGGGGGTTGCGAACGACGCTAAGTAACTACGTGATTCCTAAAAGTAAAGGGGGAAACAGACAACGATTATTATTATTATTACTACTACTGTTTTTATTATGTTTTCGTTATATATATATTTACTCTTATTTAGTACTTTCTTTTGTAATAACTCTTAAGTAGTATATATAATATTATATATCTATGGATCGTTTATGTAACGATAAAAAGCTAAAGCAAACCGGCCGGGCAGCCAGCCACACCGAGTCGCACAGGTGGCGAGCTGCTCGTGACCGAGCGGGAGCCTCTTATGTCAGAGCGGCCGGCGGCCGGAAGCAACCGGGGGGCCGCTGCCACACCCTCGCCTTCTTGAACGCCCGCCTCCCCGTAACCCGGCAACGGGCCCCTCCCTATTCGTCTGGGGCGGGTGGGGGGTGCGATTTCGGACGACACTAAGGAACTACACGTTTCGTATTCACAGCACTGTTTTTCTTTGCTTTGCTTTTCCTGGCCCTGCTTTGCTTTGCTTTGCATTCGTGGCACCGCTTTGTTTTTCCCGGCCCTGTTTTGCTTTGTTTTTACTGACCCCGATTCGTTTTGCTTTTCCTGGCCCTGCTTGACTTTTCTTTGCCCGATAAGGCTTTCTTTTTCCTCGCAGGGTTTGCTTTGCTTTGCCTTGCTCTGCTTTGCCTTCCCTGGCCCTGCTACGTTTTGCTTCTTCCGGCCACGCTTTCCTTTGCTTAGCTTTGCTTCGTATTCCTGGCGCAGCTTTGCTTTTTCTTCTCTGCTTTGCTTTGCTTCTCCTACCCCTGCTGTGCTTCGCCTCGCCTCAAAGTCCTTTGCTTTGCCTTTCCTGGCCCTGCTTTGCTTTTCCTTGTGCTACTTTGCTCTGCTTTGCTTTGCCTTACTGTCATTTGCCTTTCCTGGCCATGCTTTGCTTTGCTTTTCTTACCCCTGCTTTTCTTTCCTTTTCTGGCCCTGCTTTGTTTTACTTTGCTTCACTTTGCCTTGAATTCCAGACAGTGCTTTGCTTTGTCTTGTGCTGTTTTGCTTTGTTTTGCATTGCTGTGCTTTGCATTCCCTGGCCCTCATTTTTGTTTTTCTTCCCCCTCCCCCCCCCCCAACCCCCCCCCCACCGCCCCCCCCCGCCATGCTTTCCTTTGTTTTGCTTTGCTTTGTGTTCCTGGCTCTGCTATGCATTTCTTTGTGCTGTTTTGCTCTGCTTTGCTTTGCCTTGCTCTGCTTTGCCTTTCCTGGCCATGCTTTGCTTTGCTTTTTCTGGCCCTACTTTGCTTTGGTTTTTTTGTTTGTTCGGTTGTTTTTTTTTTACCCTTTTTCCTTTGTTTTTTTCTGGCCGTGCTTTGCTTTTCCTTATGCCACTTTCTTTTCCCTAGCGGGGCTTTGCTTTGCCTTGCTCTGCTTTCCTCCGCATTGCTCTGCTCTGCTCTGCTTTGCTGCTCTAGGCTTCTTTTGCAGACCGTCCCACCGATTTTGCCGACGAGTCGATCGGTGTATTTAGAAACACGTAAACCCTCAGACGCACACCTTGACCTCCCCCCACCTCGGCGACTGTCCCCTCGGAACTGGCGGACGAGGGGACAGGGATCTGGCCACCGGGCCGGGTCTATTCTGTGGCCCCCGCTGTCCGGCGAGCCGCCAGGTGGGCCCCGTTGCTATTCGTCTGGGGAGGGTGGGGGTTGCGAACGACGCTAAGTAACTACTCGATTCGTAAAAGTAAAGGGGGAAACTGACAACGATTATTATTACTACTACTCTTTTTATTATGTTTTCGTTATATATATATTTACTCTTATTTAGTACTTTCTTTTGTAATAACTCTTAAGTAGTATATATAATATTATATATCTATGGATCGTTTATGTAACGATAAAAAGCTAAAGCAAACCGGCCGGGCAGCCAGCCACAGCGAGTCGCACAGGTGGCGAGCCGCTCGTGACCGAGCGGGAGCCTCTTATGTCAGAGCGGCCGGCGGCCGGAAGCAACCGGGGGCCGCTGCCACACCCTCGCCTTCTTGAACGCCCGCCTCCCCGTAACCCGGCAACGGGCCCCTCCCTATTCGTCTGGGGCGGGTGGGGGGTGCGATTTCGAACGACACTAAGGAACTACACGTTTCGTATTCACAGCACTGTTTTTCTTTGCTTTGCTCTTCCTGGCCCTGCTTTGCTTTGCTTTGCATTCGTGGCACCGCTTTGTTTTTCCCGGCCCTGTTTTGCTTTGTTTTTACTGACCCCGATTCGTTTTGCTTTTCCTGGCCCTGCTTGACTTTTCTTTGCCCGATAAGGCTTTCTTTTTCCTTGCAGGGTTTGCTTTGCTTTGCCTTGCTCTGCTTTGCCTTCCCTGGCCCTGCTACGTTTTGCTTCTTCCGGCCACGCTTTCCTTTGCTTAGCTTTGCTTCGTACTCCTGGCGCAGCTTTGCTTTTTCTTCTCTGCTTTGCTTTGCTTCTCCTACCCCTGCTGTGCTTCGCCTCGCCTCAAAGTCCTTTGCTTTGCCTTTCCTGGCCCTGCTTTGCTTTTCCTTGTGCTACTTTGCTCTGCTTTGCTTTGCCTTACTGTCATTTGCCTTTCCTGGCCATGCTTTGCTTTGCTTTTCTTACCCCTGCTTTTCTTTCCTTTTCTGGCCCTGCTTTGTTTTACTTTGCTTCACTTTGCCTTGAATTCCTGACAGTGCTTTGCTTTGTCTTGTGCTGCTTTGCTTTGTTTTGCATTGCTGTGCTTTGCATTCCCTGGCCCTCGTTTTTTTTTTTTTCTTTCTTCCCCCCCCCGTCCCCCCCCCCCCCCCCCCCCGTCCCCCCCCCCCCCCCAGCCATGCCTTCCTTTGTTTTGCTTTGCTTTGTGTTCCTGGCTCTGCTATGCATTTCTTTGTGCTGCTTTGCTCTGCTTTGCTTTGCCTTGCTCTGCATTCCCTGGCCCTCATTTTTTTTTTTTTTTCTCCCCCCCCACCCCGGCCATGCCTTCCTTTGTTTGCTTTGCTTTGTGTTCCTGGCTCTGCTATGTATTTCTTTGTGCTGCTTTGCTCTGCTTTGCCTTTCCTGGCCATGCTTTGCTTTGCTTTTTCTGGCCCTACTTTGCTTTGTTTTGTTTTTTTTTTGTTTGTTTGTTTGTTTTTTGTTTTTTTTTTTTTTTTACCCTTTTTCCTTTGTTTTTTCTGGCCGTGCTTTGCTTTTCCTTATGCCGCTTTCTTTTCCCTAGCGGGGCTTTGCTTTGCCTTGCTCTGCTTTCCTCCGCATTGCTCTGCTCTGCTCTGCTTTGCTGCTCTAGGCTCCTTTTGCAGACCGTCCCACCGATTTTGCCGACGAGTCGATCGGTGTATTTAGAAACACGTAAACCCTCAGACGCACACCTTGACCTCCCCCCACCTCGGCGACTGTCCCCTCGGAACTGGCGGACGAGGGGACAGGGATCTGGCCACCGGGCCGGGTCTATTCTGTGGCCCCCGCTGTCCGGCGAGCCGCCAGGTGGGCCCCGTTGCTATTCGTCTGGGGAGGGTGGGGGTTGCGAACGACGCTAAGTAACTACGTGATTCCTAAAAGTAAAGGGGGAAACAGACAACGATTATTATTATTATTACTACTACTCTTTTTATTATGTTTTCGTTATATATATATTTACTCTTATTTAGTACTTTCTTTTGTAATAACTCTTAAGTAGTATATATAATATTATATATCTATGGATCGTTTATGTAACGATAAAAAGCTAAAGCAAACCGGCCGGGCAGCCAGCCACACCGAGTCGCACAGGTGGCGAGCTGCTCGTGACCGAGCGGGAGCCTCTTATGTCAGAGCGGCCGGCGGCCGGAAGCAACCGGGGGCCGCTGCCACACCCTCGCCTTCTTGAACGCCCGCCTCCCCGTAACCCGGCAACGGGCCCCTCCCTGTTCGTCTGGGGCGGGTGGGGGGTGCGATTTCGAACGACACTAAGGAACTACACGTTTCGTATTCACAGCACTGTTTTTCTTTGCTTTGCTTTTCCTGGCCCTGCTTTGCTTTGCTTTGCATTCGTGGCACCGCTTTGTTTTTCCCGGCCCTGTTTTGCTTTGTTTTTACTGACCCCGATTCGTTTTGCTTTTCCTGGCCCTGCTTGACTTTTCTTTGCCCGATAAGGCTTTCTTTTTCCTCGCAGGGTTTGCTTTGCTTTGCCTTGCTCTGCTTTGCCTTCCCTGGCCCTGCTACGTTTTGCTTCTTCCGGCCACGCTTTCCTTTGCTTAGCTTTGCTTCGTATTCCTGGCGCCGCTTTGCTTTTTCTTCTCTGCTTTGCTTTGCTTCTCCTACCCCTGCTGTGCTTCGCCTCGCCTCAAAGTCCTTTGCTTTGCCTTTCCTGGCCCTGCTTTGCTTTTCCTCGTGCTACTTTGCTTTGCCTTGGTCTGCTTTGCTTTTCCTTGCCGTGCTTTGTTTTGTTTTGCTCTGCTTTGTATTCACCGCATCGCCTTGCTTTCCTTGGCCCTGCATTTTTTTTTTATTTTTTTTTTCTCTGTCCCTCTTTGTTTAGCTTTCCCTGGACCTGCTTTGCTTTGCTTTGCGTTCGCGGCACCTCTTTTCTTTTCCTGGACCTCCTTTGCTTGGGTTTTTCTCGCCCTTCTTTGTTTTGCTTTTCCCGGCCCTGCCTTGCTTTGTTTGGCTTTATTTCGTATTCATGACGCCGCTTTTCTTTTCCTGGACCTCCTTTGCTTGGGTTTTTCTCGCCCTTCTTTGTTTTGATTTCCTGGCCCTGCTTTGCTTTGTTTTTACTGACCCCGATTCCTTTTGCTTTTCCTGGCCCTGCTTGACTTTTCTTTGCCCGATAAGGCTTTCTTTTTCCTCGCAGGGTTTGCTTTGCTTTGCCTTGCTCTGCTTTGCCTTCCCTGGCCCTGCTACGTTTTGCTTCTTCCGGCCACGCTTTCCTTTGCTTAGCTTTGCTTCGTATTCCTGGCGCAGCTTTGCTTTTTCTTCTCTGCTTTGCTTTGCTTCTCCTACCCCTGCTGTGCTTCGCCTCGCCTCAAAGTCCTTTGCTTTGCCTTTCCTGGCCCTGCTTTGCTTTTCCTTGTGCTACTTTGCTCTGCTTTGCTTTGCCTTACTGTCATTTGCCTTTCCTGGCCATGCTTTGCTTTGCTTTTCTTACCCCTGCTTTTCTTTCCTTTTCTGGCCCTGCTTTCTTCTACTTTGCTTCACTTTGCCTTGAATTCCAGACAGTGCTTTGCTTTGTCTTGTGCTGCTTTGCTTTGTTTCGCATTGCTGTGCTTTGCATTCCCTGGCCCTCTTTTTTTTTTTCTTTCTTCGCCCCCCCCCCCTTCTCCCCCCACCCCCCCCCCCCCCCCCCCCCCCCGGCCATGCCTTCCTTTGTTTTGCTTTGCTTTGTGTTCCTGGCTCTGCTATGCATTTCTTTGTGCTGCTTTGCTCTGCTTTGCTTTGCCTTGCTCTGCATTCCCTGGCCCTCATTTTTTTTTTTTTTTCTCCCCCCCCCACCCCGGCCATGCCTTCCTTTGTTTGCTTTGCTTTGTGTTCCTGGCTCTGCTATGTATTTCTTTGTGCTGCTTTGCTCTGCTTTGCCTTTCCTGGCCATGCTTTGCTTTGCTTTTTCTGGCCCTACTTTGCTTTGTTTTTTTTGTTTGTTTGTTTGTTTTTTGCTTTTTGGTTTTTTTTTTTTACCCTTTTTCCTTTGTTTTTTCTGGCCGTGCTTTGCTTTTCCTTATGCCACTTTCTTTTCCCTAGCGGGGCTTTGCTTTGCCTTGCTCTGCTTTCCTCCGCATTGCTCTGCTCTGCTCTGCTTTGCTGCTCTAGGCTTCTTTTGCAGACCGTCCCACCGATTTTGCCGACGAGTCGATCGGTGTATTTAGAAACACGTAAACCCTCAGACGCACACCTTGACCTCCCCCCACCTCGGCGACTGTCCCCTCGGAACTGGCGGACGAGGGGACAGGGATCTGGCCACCGGGCCGGGTCTATTCTGTGGCCCCCGCTGTCCGGCGAGCCGCCAGGTGGGCCCCGTTGCTATTCGTCTGGGGAGGGTGGGGGTTGCGAACGACGCTAAGTAACTACTCGATTCGTAAAAGTAAAGGGGGAAACTGACAACGATTATTATTACTACTACTCTTTTTATTATGTTTTCGTTATATATATATTTACTCTTATTTAGTACTTTCTTTTGTAATAACTTTTAAGTAGTATACGTAATATTAAATATCTATCGATCGTTTATATAACGATAAAAAGCTAAAGCAAACCGGCCGGGCAGCCAGCCACACCGAGTCGCACAGGTGGCGAGCTGCTCGTGACCGAGCGGGAGCCTCTTATGTCAGAGCGGCCGGCGGCCGGAAGCAACCGGGGGCCGCTGCCACACCCTCGCCTTCTTGAACGCCCGCCTCCCCGTAACCCGGCAACGGGCCCCTTCCTATTCGTCTGGGGCGGGTGGGGGCTGCGATTTCGAACGACACTAAGGAACTACACGTTTCGTATTCACAGCACTGTTTTTCTTTGCTTTGCTTTTCCTGGCCCTGCTTTGCTTTGCTTTGCATTCGTGGCACCGCTTTGTTTTTCCCGGCCCTGTTTTGCTTTGTTTTTACTGACCCCGATTCGTTTTGCTTTTCTTGGCCCTGCCTGACTTTTCTTTGCCCGATAAGGCTTTCTTTTTCCTCGCAGGGTTTGCTTTGCTTTGCCTTGCTCTGCTTTGCCTTCCCTGGCCCTGCTACGTTTTGCTTCTTCCGGCCACGCTTTCCTTTGCTTAGCTTTGCTTCGTATTCCTGGCGCAGCTTTGCTTTTTCTTCTCTGCTTTGCTTTGCTTCTCCTACCCCTGCTGTGCTTCGCCTCGCCTCAAAGTCCTTTGCTTTGCCTTTCCTGGCCCTGCTTTGCTTTTCCTCGTGCTACTTTGCTTTGCCTTGGTCTGCTTTGCTTTTCCTTGCCGTGCTTTGTTTTGTTTTGCTCTGCTTTGTATTCACCGCATCGCCTTGCTTTTCTTGGCCCTCCATTTTTTTTTTTTTTTTTTTTCTCTGTCCCTCTTTGTTTAGCTTTCCCTGGACCTGCTTTGCTTTGCTTTGCGTTCGCGGCACCTCTTTGCTTTTCGCGGACCTCCTTTGCTTGGGTTTTTCTCGCCCTTCTTTGTTTTGCTTTTCCCGGCCCTGCCTTGCTTTGTTTGGCTTTATTTCGTATTCATGACGCCTCTTTTCTTTTCCTGGACCTCCTTTGCTTGGGTTTTTCTCGCCCTTCTTTGTTTTGCTTTTCCCGGCCCTGCTTTGCTCTGTTTGGCTTTACTTTGTGTTCACGAGGCCGCTTTTCTTTTCCTGGACCTCCTTTGCTTTGGTT
>NW_028154026.1:0-17142 GCF_964211835.1 Anser anser | reverse complement strand
CTTTGTTTCAAAGAGCTTGTCTTCTGCACAAGCCGCCTGGTGACACCGCCACGCAGCATGCGCCCAATTTATGGCATCACAACTGAACCCTGACATTAACAGGCAAGACAGCAAGATTGTGCTCTCCTGCCTTTCCTTCACTGGAGTACCTTGGGCTTCGTCCCCCAAGGGAAGCCGGCATGGGAGGCACCCAGCCACAACCTGGCAGCTGTATTCACAACATGGAGAGCAACCCCGTCTTCCCTCACGAGAGGCGAAGCACCGGTGATGCGAGGTGAAGCAGAAGGGAGGCACATCTTCCTAGGAGAGCACTTGGAAGAAACCCTGTGCAGCACCAGGAAAACAAGAAGCTACAGCTATTTAATCTTGCTCTCTTTAGCAAGACACAATTCAAAGACCATATAATACCACACTTTAGTTTTAGTGTATTATTTACCATTACATAAACCGTGAGCTATTTTCCCACTTCAGCATTTCCAACCAAGTTAACTTCCAATATTCATTTAGCTTTACCAATTAAATCTAGAGCTGTTCTAGACCAACTTCATTCAAGTTGTACCTTTAAAGGTTATATTGCAAATTTAACCACAGATAAAAAAGTTTTGATCTACCCAGCCAGTTGTATGGGTACATCTCACTGGATGAGTAAGATTTGGAGGGGAGGATGCCTACTTGCTATTTCATGCAATTATAGGGAAAGGAAAACTGTACAAATGTACCTGGTAGGGTAAATCAGCCATCCTTAAGTAAGTTTCCATTTTCAGACAGAAAGGGGATAGACTTGGAACACCATTGTTAGGCCTTGAAAACTGATGCAGTATAATAGCATCTTTTGAATCAACCTCTTGCTCTTTCCTGTCAAAAACAAAACAGGATTTAAAAACCAGAAACAGGTGCATCATACATCAGCACATTAAATACACAAAGGAGAAATCCTGGCTGAAGCAAAACACACATCCTCCCTTAATGGACTACCGCAATATTTTTTTTATTATTATTATTCGCTGGATCTTGAGGCCCTAAAAAGCACTTACAGTGCTGCGGCAGAGAGGAAGCTTGGCTAACCCCACGCTGGAGACGAGTGAAAGCCTGGCACGGAGGCGGGTGAGCCAAGCCCCACGCACAGCACGGGCAAACACGGGCCCAGGCCCCCGCGTCCCCGCGCAACCCGTGGCGGCGGGCACGCACCTGCCCTTCGGAGGTGGTGGTAAACAAAAAGGTGGATGGCACCGAGGCAGAGAGACGAGACGGCCGGGCCTCAACACCTCGTCCCTCTGATAAGGGCTGTGAGCGCGGCCATCCACTGCCACCGCTCTCAGCACCGTTTTCACGCCGGGCGTTGCCCCGCACCGTGCTCACGGCAGCCCCGAGCCCCGCTGCCGCACACCGCCGCTCCAATCCTCCCATTTGTCCCCTGGGTAAAACGGGGAATCCTTCTCCCCCCCGGTCCCCTCGGGGCGCCCCGCATCCCACCCGGGTTAGAGGGCTGCACCCCCACGCCCGGCCGCGGCCCCCGAGCCCTCCCCGCGCAGGCAGCCGTAAGATGGCTCCGAGGCCGCCCCGCTCTCCCCTCCGCCGCCTCACCGTATGGCCAGCAGCTCGTGGAGCAGGTAGGCGGCGGCGGCCAGCAGGGCGCCCCCGGTCAGGTACAGCGTCTTCTTCCACCACGAGTCGGAGCCCAGCGCCGCCATGGTGCCGCCCGCCCCCGCGCCCGCCAGCGGGAAGGCGACGATCTCGCCCCCATAGAGGGCGGGCGGCGGCTCCTCGGGCCCCGCGCACCAGCCCAGCGACAGGCTGCGGTTGCGGCTCAGGTCCGCCACGCAGGAGCGGGGCGCCGCCAGCCCGACCCCCCACAGCATGCTGCGGGCGGGACCCGCATCCCACGGCGCCCACCGGCCCTGCCCGGCCGAGCCGGGAGGCTCCGCCGGCTGCCGGCCCCCTGCCGCCGCTGCGCAGGGCGGGGGGGGGCGGCGGCTGATGATGCTGCTGGTACTGCTGCTACTGCTGGTACTGCTGCTACTGCTGCTACTGCTGGTACTGCTGCTACTGCTGCTACTGCTGCTACTGCTGCTACTGCTGCCGCTGGTGGTGGCGGTGCGCGGAGCGGCCTGCTGAGGGCACCCGCGCCCGCCTGCCGCTGGGCTGGCAGAGCCTCGCCCAAACTGTGGGGCCGGGAGCTGCCCGAGGGGGGCTGGTGGATGTCGCCGCCGTGTGCCCAAGGGCTGCCGCCTCACCCCCGTGTGTCACGCCCGTGTGTGAGAGAGGAGGCACCTGCCATCAAAGCCCAGCGCCCGACCGACACATGAAATAGCGATGCCCTTTCCCAAACGCTTGGGATCGCGTGCTGTTTTTCTGTTATTCCGGTGCCCGATGAGGTGACTGAACAGAACGCCTCTAAATCATACAATCACAGAATGGCGTGGGTTGGAAGGGACCTCAAACACCACCCAGTTCCAACCCCCTGCCATGGGCAGGGACACCTGCCACCAGACCAGGTTGCCCAAAGCCCCATCCAGCCTGGCCTTGAGCACCTCCAGGGATGGGGCATCCACAGCTGCTCTGGGCAGCCTGTGCCAGGGCCTCACCACCCTCACAGTGAAAAACTTCCTCCTAACCTCTAATCTAAATCTCCTCTCTAAATGTAGAAAGGTGCAGAAAAAGAGCAACAAAATGAATTTAAAACAAATAGCTCAGCCTGCGAAGCAGCACAGTTTTACTAGCACGCATGTGGGAGTGCGGCAAGTTGAGGGCTGCCCCTCACCTCCGGGCTCGCACCCGCTGCTCTGGGGCCCCGGTGTCGCAGGACACCGCAGGCAGGACTTGGCTTCATCTTCTGCAGAAGATCCGTGGCCCTGTGCATCACACCAGCCATCAGATGCTGACAGGTGCCCTTCTTCAGGTTACTATCACTGACCGAGTACTTAGCCCTTTGTGAAATGCCATGCTGCATACACAGCTGCTCCAAAAAACCTTCCATAAGTTGGATATTTTATCCCATTCCTAGAGGCTACAAAAGTGACCTCATCCCACATACCACAGACTCATCCCACAAATGGAAGAACCTGCACGGCCCAGCAGGGCATGGAGTGGGTCTGTGACCAGGGCTTTGTAGACACTTTGCCTCAGGATATGAGGCAGGTCAGAAAAGCAGACAAGGAAGGGAAGAGCCCTGAGCTGACAGCATGGCTGTGCAGTAAGCCATGGGGTTCAGGTCTGTGTGATGCCTTCTCCAGGTGATGGCAGTGGACAGTTTTCCATTTTGCTCTGTTGGGCAACATCAGTGAGGGTGAGGATCTGCTGTCACTCACCAGGAGGGATGCTGTGCTCAGGACACTTCCCTGCCGTAGCTCCTTGCAGATTTTCCTTTTATTTCCCACTTTTGGGTTATTGTTTACTGGTGTTCAGCAGCCAGAGGTCACAGAGCCCCATGGCTGACACAGAGTGCCTGCCCATGCTGACACCCCCCTCTCAACAATTAACAGGAGCAGAGAGATCCCAAGGGACTCAGCAAACCTCACTCCACACACCAGGTGCTCCCTCCAAACCCTGCTGCACTCCTTGGCCCTAATTCTTAGTGAGCTGGTGTCAGAGCACCTTCTTCACAGCTCTGGGGCCGACCCGCACTACAGACGATGCACAAATAGCAAAGTACGAGTGGGAAGTGAGAGCGGGAGCAGTTTCATGCCACAGTCGATCATTGGCAGCATGAGTTTTGTCAGGGCAGAGAAGAGGCAAAGAAGGAAAGCTCTTTTCTCTACTACAGCACCTGCAAATCTCAGGCGGAGGATTTGTTTCAAGTGGCAGATAGCCCAATAAATCTGGACTCTTGCAGGTTGGTAGCCAGTCTCAGCTTTTGCTGCTGCAAGGGAACTGCTTGCTGTGGTGCAGATAAGAGCGATCCAATTACAGATGGGATCTGAGCTTCTGGGAGGGCAGGGAAAGGCCTTGGGCATCCACATGGCAGCTGCTGCACTTTCAGAGGCAATTGAGCTCTCCTAAAATCTGTGTTTTGGATCAGTGTCAGCACAAGTGGCAACGAGCTGTGAGGGAGAGGGCAGTGGGAAGGAGGCATTAAATCCTTCACCCCTCGGTGCTGCCCTGGACAAGGTAAGGGGTCCCGGTGCTTTGGAAGAAGCATCACTGCAGTTCATGCTCAGAAGGTCAGTGCTTTGTGTGGATACTCCAGCTCCTGCCTTTGCTGACATTTCAATGGTGTACGTGTAACCACCATGTCAATTCTATGATTCTGCGATTGTCTCAGGTTTTGGAGTGAGAAAAATCAGAACAATTAGTGGTGCACCCACGTGTCTGTATGGCTGCAAACCCACACCAACAGCAGTGCAGTGTTGAGCAGTGATACATCACGCAGGGCAAAACAAGATCTAATATGTAAAAGTGTCCATTTATCAGTAGTCTGTTCTAAAGGAAGAGAGACTAATAGAATAAAGCAAGCAGATTTTTCCAGTTAACGTAAATCTAAGCCTACTTTGTTACATAGCAAGACAAAGTTTTCCTCCACCAGTATCCTGAAGTCTGCTGTTTCACTTGGGGGCAGGGAGGCACTAGTTAAGGCATGAGCATTACCACATGCTGTGCATTGGTGAAAAATTATTCTTCATTACAGTACTGGTTTTTTCCTGTGGTGCCTCTGGGTTCCCTGTACCTCTTAAAACCCATCCATGGTGAATATGGTGGGCTGCCCGTGGAGCTGCGGCAGGCATCCAGCCCATACAGGCTTTGCACAGAGCCACATCCCCAGCAGCTGCCCTGTGTGTCTGGTGCCTGAGACCTCACCACCCTTCTCAAAATCAGGTATTGTGGAATGCCTTGCCCTCAGGTTTGCTGTCCTCTAATGCTGCTGGTCGGTTTTGGAGAGCAGAGCTTCTCTCGCCACATCTCCCCCAGAGCTGTAAGAAACAGGGCCACCCGTTTGCTGCTCATCTCCCACATCAGTAATGCCCACGGCTCCTACCCTCTCTTTCTTCCCAGTGGCCAGAGCTTGGGCAAAGTGGAGCTTTTAACAGCTCCATTAACTTGTACAGATTGTTTTTCTGCTTATTCCCGAGGCTACGTGGTGTTGAGCAATCATCCTGCTCTTGGGGCACGTGGAGGAAATTCTCCTGCAAATGCTGCCCAGGGATGCTCTGCCCATAGCGAAACCACTGTGGGGTGCCGACGTGGGGTAACCTGGTGTCCCCAGCCAAAGTGGTGTCACTGCTGCGCAGGTATGGCCTCCCATTTTTTGTGCTGGCAGAGCATCCTCTGGGAAGGCTCAAGTGATGTGGAGATGCTTTTGTTCTGCTTGACACTGCCCGTTTACCAAGCCCTTGCCTGCAGAAGACATCTGATCGGGTTTTGTGGTGAGGGCTGAGTTTAAGAGAGGGTGAAAAGGGGCTTGTCATAGCCGGCAGGCTCTCCGAGTTCCTTTTGAAACAGCCGCTGGTTGCTGCCAGGATTTGTTTTGTTGTAATATTAATGATCACTGGGCAGCTTGAGTTTCATATACACATCTCTTTAATTATTCAGGTAAAAATAGCCAAGGTATAGCTGCAAAATGTTCATGGTGCATCTCAGTTTGGATGTAAAAAAGGGGTTAATGATAACTTTAATTAATGCAAGCCTATGGATAAAGAGAAGATGCAAAACATCCAGAATCTAAACTACTTCTTCTCTGCTATACCTATATGTTAAATCCCAGAGTTTCCCTAGCACCTCCTGATAAACGAAGCCACTTTTGGAGGTGACTCACACCACGGGACTGCCCCAGATGATGAAAATAACTCAGTGTTCCTTGCTTTAGGAGGAAAAAAAAAAAAAAAAGTTTGTACATGAAACCTCCTGCTTTCTGCAGATGGAAATGCCCAGGCTGGCAGCTCACTGCTGTAAGCGCTAGCTGCTGCACACCCTGCAGAACAGAGTGACGTACCCCTAGCGAACGCACACCCTGCCAGTCCAGGGCAAGGTGACAGGAGCCGTGAGCAGCACATCTGACCAGCGCGTTTGAAACGACCAGGTCGTTTCAGCGCAGCACATTTGTCTGCAAATCAGCTCCCAGCTGCTGGCAGGCAGAGAATTAGCAGGGATGGCAAAGGGAGGAGGAGAGCCCACTTCAGAGGCTGAGTCCCTGAGGCCAAGGCTGTTCTTTCGTGTCCCAGGAGCTCTGGAAATAAAGACAGATGGAAGAGACAGCGGCAGAGCCACTGACCTACTGTCTGCATCCCCTGGGAGTGAACTGATGGGCACCAGAGCAGACAGCAGGGCTGTGGTTTATTATGAATTTGGTTCTGGAAGTGGTTGCTCGTCGAACAGCACTGCAGGCAGAAGCCTTCCCCTTACCAACGGGTAAGATGCAATAAGAGAGGTGCTGCATAGCCTGCACAGGAGTGCTGTCCTGCCTAGGCGGGCCGTTTGAAATGTCTTCCTGCACCCACCGTGAGGTCCTTCAGCCCACGTAGCTCCCTCCCTCCCTTGTCCTCTCCTGGGAGACCACCACCTCACCTGACTGCAGCTCCAGACATGTTGGCACCTATGTTTACCTGGCGTCTCATCCTTCCTCCGCAGAAGGAAAAAACAGGCTGTCTCCGGAGCACTTTGGCAGCAGCCGTGGCGGTGTGAGCTGGACCTCATCCTCCACGTGCATTTCTCCCTGGCGGACACCTTCTGCAGGAAGCTTTGGCAGGACGTCTCCTCGCGGGGGTGTACAGAGAAATGCTGTTCTGGGGGAGGGAGCTGGTCAACACGGGGCACCTTCCTCCGGTGTTCTGAGGAAATACGCCATGGCTTCACTTAGAAAGAACAATACCAGGGTTTGTTGGTTTTTAACATCCCTGGGGGACCCCCTTTGGATTTGGAGGGGGGGGACAAGGGTAGAAAGGCACCGAGTCGTGACTGTCCAACAGCGGGAAGGCAAAGCTGGGCGGTAAGCCCCAGGCTCCAGAGCCAGGGCTGCCCTTTCCACAGGGCGTTCGGGGTCAGTCTCCTGACAGACGTGCCTCTGTGGAAGTTTCTTGTATGTTCTATAGTGCTGATAATCAATAAAAAGAATGGACTGAAATCCAGCATGCTGTTATTCATTACTCACTCTTTCACAGCTATGTATGTGGTGTGAACACATTTTTTTCAAGTCTTATTTTTATTTTATTGTTTACTTTCATGTTTATGTCTTCAGATTGTATGTGCTTATTCTAATTCAGGACAATAAACACATCAAATCTTCTTCTGTATCTTCTGGTATTATAAGTTCTTATAATGCAATTACTTTATTTCAAGGCAATATTAGTGTTTTAATCTCTCAATTGTTTCAGTTTTTTTTTTCAGTTTGCCCAACCCATGAGGACACAAGAGAGGTTTCAAATTTATTAATGGAACACTAATGGTCTTCACAATCCTTTTAAGCAGAAAAAAAATGTATTTTTTAGAAAAAGTGAGTATTGATTACATCACTGGAGTGACTCCATGTGGGAATAAAAGCACGATAAAATGCAGATCAAAGTGTATATCCTGAATTCCTAATGCGCTGATGTCATCAGCAGAGGTGGCTGTGCAATTAATGTATGGACAAGCCAAGACAGGTCAGGTGATTTTACATCCTGGATGATGCCCCAGCCCTTCAGGCTAGATTAAAACATGACATCATATTGCTTCAAGCAAATGGGGCCTGAGTATGTCAATACAAAGGTGTACTGTTAGCTAGAATATTAAATGATTAGTTTTATCCTACAGCCTGGGGGAAACAGGGGAAATACAGGTTGAAAACATCATCTGAAAATAATGTTATTTGTATTCAAATTTATGTAAGTCTTCAGTCCAAGCAGAATTAATTGTTTTTGAAAGGGTTGTAAAGCAATGTCCTACCTTCCATTGGAGGGGAGCTAGGAAAAGATATGTGGTTACGATGGCAAGACATGCGTTACATAATGGAACGATTTTTTGGTCACTTATCCCATCGCGAAGCAGGAGACAATGCAATAAAATTCACAGTAGGTTGGAAAAACAGAAAGTTATTCTGAGACAGCGCAGAAGGCAGCAAACCACAAAGCCTGCTTTAGCGATGCTGAAGGATAATTGCGTACTAAACGTTGCTGCTCCCTTGCTGCGCTGTTTGGCACAGCGAGCCCTGCGCCGAAGGCCGTGAGCCTGAGTGCTGCTCCGCTGCCAGCTCCTGCGAGGTGCCCACAGCCACGCACAGCTCAGTGCCTCAGCTCGCCTGCCTGTGAGACGGGCACACCATGCCTGCTTACTCTGAGCTGTGCACTTGTGGGCTACACTGATGGGAAACAGCGAGACATGGGAAGATGGGGGCAGCAGGCTCTGCCTCTCGGTAGTCTTCCCATGAACGAGGGAGCTGGCAGCTCCTCACGAGCAACGGGTGACCAATACTCAGTTTGAAGCTAGAGGAGCCCGCTTTTCCTTTCCAGGAACTCAGAAAGGACATAGGTATTTGGTACAAGGCACCTGGGGTTAATTCACAAACACGTGGCAGGCTGTGAATACAGGACCTGTTGCGCTGTAATCTGACAAAGAGGCACTCTCCCAACCATCCATAGTTCCTCTTGCAAGGCACAGTTGAAGCTGGCTGCCCCACGTACTGTTTCACAATGCAGTTGCTTCCCAGAACCACATTCCTCTTCCAGCAGTCGCTGTTCTTCCCTCTATGGTTTCGGCCCTTCAGTGCTGTCCTGCAGTCCAGGTGCTCCTGGGTTCCTCTCAAATCACCGCAGCTACGTTAGCAACACTCACAGGGTGGCTCGTGTTCTGTCTGTCTTTCTCCTCCAGCCTGCTTCATCAGACCAGTTAATTATAGAAGCTGGGCCTATTGGCTTTTGAACCTCTAGACTGTATGCAATTATTCCTTTCAAGTATTTCTTGGAAGTATGTGGAAAAAGCTCTTTTTTCTCTCTCTTTTAATTAAAGCTGAGATTTCAACATAATGAAAGAACTTCAGAAGCCGTTTTCAGAAAAACATTCTACAAGATAGTCTCTATTCTTATTTCCACTCACAGCCACTACGCTTTTCTGTTCCAACTACTTTCTACCTCTTCTTTTCCATTCCCTAGGGAACAGACACAGGGTGCTTGTGAAAACACATGTAAAGAAATTTTAAAGTGCTGTTAAAATGGTCAGGAAAAGTCACTTGGCCACAAGGGAACAATGGGCAATTAGACAGCGTAATAAAAGCATCGTGCAAACTTCAGGTTCTGTTTTTATTTAAAAAGGAAATTAAAGGCAAATCTCTTCAAGGATCTCATATGACTCAGATTAGGCTGGAGGGCAATTAATGTTGCAATTATTATCTGAAAGCGCACTTCCACAAGGGAAACCGAGCTTGCTAAAAGCTTACTGCCACTCGAGGGGCCGTTGTGCCGCAGCCCTGGCCACGTGCTCCCGCTACCCCAGCTGGTGCTCGACAGCGGGAACATTCAGCTCAATAAACAGCAGAACCACCACTGCCCCCCCAAAAAGACGAAAAACAACAAAAAAAGTCAGTGCACAGACAACTCGGACAAGCATCAGATTCAGCAATGAGGTGGTACTGTGTGGACTGAGGAGGGAGAGCAGCTGACACCAGCCAGAACAGAGCTTGCTCTGTCGCACCTTTTAACTAGCTCAGCTCCTTGCTCTGATTTGCTGTGTTGTAGAAATAAATAGCTGGGAACAGGAGAGTCAAGGGTTAACAACCAGAAATAAAACAGAAGCTGAAAAAGAGTAAGCCCCAAATTTGATGTTTTTCCCAATCTCAAGGCAAGAATCGCTCTTGCCTTACCCCTAGTCCCAGGTGTCTACCTGGTGCTATATGCCTTTTATTAGTATTATTTTTTATGCCCTACTACTGCTATTCTTGTAAGCTTCAGAGCTATGGCTCCTTACTCATGAACAACTTGCAAAATGAAAGCCAAAGATTTGCAAATTTATTTGATTTAATTCCTGTCCACTTCAATAGCACCTACTAAATTTCCACAGCAACCAGGCTAAGAGAAGCATTAAATGTTTCCAATCACAAATTTTAAGGAAAAAAGTTTAACCAGCATGAATAGGTAGTACATGTTCAGTGCATAGTACTGAACTTGATTATATTGTGTCAGGATGCACAATTACGAATAAAGCAAGGATTTTATTTTTTAGGTCAAGGATCTTTTTTTGAAAAGAAAAAAAAAAAAAACAATGAATAAGATATCCTTGCAGTATTTTATATCATACTAGAGTTATCTCTAGTGCAATCATTTACTTCCTAGCTTAGAAATAGGTTGCTTTAACCAGAGGGATAAAATACAGCCAGAATATAATTAGGATTTTCTACCAGGAGAGAAAAATTGAGGACTGAGGATTATGCTGGGTTTACGTGGCAAGGGTTTGGTAGTGGGGGGCTGCAGAGGTGGCCTCTGTGAGCAGAGCCCAGCAGCTGCCCCAGGTCAGAGCAGAGCCAGCTCCAGTTGGCTCCCAAGGGACCCACTGATGGCCAGAGCTGAGCCAGGGAGCGATGTTGGGTGGGCCTCTGGGAGAGCAGATTTAAGGAAGGGGAAAGAACTGCTGCACAACAGCAGCTGGGAGAGAGGAGTGAGCACCAGCCCTGCAGACCCCAGGGCCAATGCAGCAGGAGGGCAGGAGGTGCTCCAGGCACGCAGCAGCAGTTCCCCTGCGGCCTGTGGAGAGGCCCCTGGTGGAGCAGGCTGTCCCCCTGCAGCCCATGGGTCCCACAGGGAGCAGATCTCCACGCTGCAGCCCGTGGAGGAGCCCCCGGTGGAGCAGGTGGAGGTGGCCTGGAGGAGGCTGCGGCCCATGGAGAGCCCCCGCAGGAGCAGGCCCCGGGCCGGAGCTGCAGCCCGTGGAGAGGAGCCCACGCAGGAGCAGGGGTCTGGGGGGAGCTGCCGCCCGTGGGGGACCCGTGCTGGAGCAGTTTGCTCCTGGGGGATGGACCCCGTGGTACGGAGCCGTGTGGGAGCAGTTCCTGAAGAGCTGCTGCCTGTGGGCAGCCCCCGCAGGCTCAGTTCAGGCAGGACGGCATCCCGTGGGAGGGACCCCACGGGGAGCAGGGGCAGAGAGGGACCGTGAAGGAGCGGCAGAGATGAGTGTTAAGGACTGACCACAGCCCCTGTTCCCCTGTGCTGCTCAGGGGAGGAGGTGGAAGAGGGTGGATGGAGGGTGGGAAGGTGTTTTTAGTTTGCTTCTGTTTTCTTGCTGTTGTAGTCTGCTAGTGATAGGCAATAAATTACATCAATCTCCCTTATGCCGAGTCTGTTTTGTCTGTGATGGTAATTGTTGAGGGATGTTCCTGTCCTTATCCCAACCCACAAGACTTTTTTCATCATGTTTTCTCCCCCTGATCTTTTGAGGTGGGGTGAGAGGGGCATGTCGAACCTGAGGTGCCCCTCAGGGTGAAACCACCACAAGGACGGGACACATGGGGACATTTGGAGAGATGCCATGGTTACAGAGACCCGTTCAAGCAGCCCACACTACCCACTAAGCTCTTCTGTGTTGGCAGGGCTCCTACACACACGTAGCAGCAGCAGCGTCCGTGCTAAGGTTTTCATCAACAGGAGGATCCATGGACAATCAGGCCCATGTGCCTGTTGCTTAAATGCCAGCCACTGTTAATTAGGTACATGAGCTCTTCTGTGAGCCTGGGCAGAGAACCCAAGCAGTATCAAGGGCTTTTTGTGCTAGACACAATAGAAATACCAGTCAAAACTAACAAAACCAGTTCCTTCCCCAGGCAGCTCACAGCTTAATGATAAATACAAGTAAGCAACAAGCAAGGATGAGAAAGACAGGATAACAGCTGCTTACATAAATATTTGGATTTAAGACTTTTAAAGCACGCTAGAATCAGCTGCTCTATCCCAGTTTCAACTACTTTAATCATATTTTACCTGATTGGTTTCAAAGCAAGCAGGCAAGTGGGGTATTATTTCTCTTGGGGAATGTTTCCAGTGGGCTCCTGCAGAAAACTGTCCAGGTCTCAGTGCTTTTCAGGTATTATTTCAATTCACTGTTGATGAGATTTGAAAGTCAAATAGTTGTCATATAGACTGAAGTTGGTTACTTGGCACGGGGAACTCAAACCACACAGTTTAAAATGCCTAAACACACAGCTAGGAACAAAGCCCGCTAGTTATCTGCTGTGGCTTCACGTTTTTCCCAGTGTCACTTGTCTCCCAAACACTATGCCCTACTTCGCACACATGACCAAGGGAGCAAAGACTCCTGTGCAAAAGAATAAGGTCAGGCAGAAGCAGAACGAGGGAGTTACTCCTGCAGACAGCTCACATGCTGCATCCATCTCCACTGTCACGCTACAAAAAGGAAGAGCAAAAACTGGAATGGATTCAGGTGCTCACTACAAAATTTTATACAAATTCAGAAACTTACACTGTGGCAGTATTAGCTGTAGAGATAATGTTCTCTTGAATAAATAGACTGAGATTAAGGGATGACTTGACTCAAAACTACACCAACTGCATTTACAAAAAAAAAAAAAAAAGCTGACAGCAGAGGTCCTTAACCTAAAAAAAAAAAAAATGAAGGTATTAGGACATCACTGGCTAGAATCTGAGGTTAAACCATTTCAACTGACGAACTTTTGGAACAATTTCCTTGTCGACATAGTGCCTTCTCCATCACTGAACTTAGGAATTTTTCTTACCAAAAGCCAAACTATCGCTCAGGTATTACAAAACAAAATTTACTGTCATAGAAAAGTTCATGCTAGAGAATCCTTCTCAGTATTTGTATCTATGAATGCTATTACTTACATTATCAATTAACTACATTATGTACATCATCAGATCCATCATGAAACATTGATTTCAAGGTATCATGCAGCAAAACAGCAATAATGCAGACGTGTTATTTAGCCCACCAAGCCTCTACCACAGTAGGAATGCCTGAGTAACAGAAAAAAAGCTTAGTTTTCATCCCTGCAAACTGAAAGTTAGAAAAGCACGGCCAGCCCACCTCTCTACCTGCATACAAGCTGAGAGAACGAGAGAGAAGGAAAGAGATACAACCATAAACACACATTTTATTTAGAAAGTCCTATTTCAGAGCAGATTAACACTTTCCCTTACCCTGGCACCAGGACTTAATATCTGACTAGGTATGGCATTGCAACTCTAGGATAGAGTGCTAATGTGTCATTTTTCAAGCATAAAGCTCTGGTTGCTCCTTTTATTCAGGTAGAAGAAGAAAGTTGAAACAACAGGCACAGACGAAGCACCTTTATGGTGGTAAGACTTCTGACAACGAGGCATTCTGGGCTAGGAGATTCTTCTTCCACTGCAGTCAGCTCACATCAACTGCAGAAATAGCATGACCCGACAGAAAAGGTTTGCTGCTCTCTTTATCTTTTCCCTCTCAGGGAGAAAGCATAATATGGAAACGAGTGGCGTCTGTGTTTTTTGAAGTGTTTTGTATATTTTAACTGACTCAGTTGTGTAACAGATATACATAAAGCATTTCAATTCTCATACACTGTGTTTTCAAACTCACTCTACACTTAAGCTATCATTCTCTGGAGATCTGGGTTTTCCTCAGATCACACACAAACACCATCACACGTAATAGCTTGGAGGGAGGCTCTTGACAGATTAATTTGAAACTACTTTCTCATAAAAATACTTATTCTTCAAAAGCTTTGCTCATTTCAATCTTAAACGATTCCTGAGATAATGGGCGCTTGTTTTTTTCCTGAGACTGCCCGAAAACATTTGGCCAAAATAGCGTCAGCATTATTAATGCAAACAGCAAGCTCGTTGTTACAAAAGGCTTTATTATGTCCATCTGTGTAAAACCTTTTCTGTTCCTGGGGCAGTCCATCAGCACGCATCTCAGACGGTCACACGCTGGTGCCAGCTGTGGCTGAGCGCTGCTCGCTTTCCATCTCTGACAGAGACTCTGTTGGGCTTGACCGTCCCTCAGCACCAGATTTCACAGCGTGCATCGCATAGTTAATACTTGTGCTTTCCATCCAGCTCCACAACCCCGTGAGGGGGTTGTACAACATCCCGTTCACAGCCTGAACTGAGAAGCCATCTAGAAAAGTAAGAAGGCATACAGCAACTGGGGTTTTCAAATATTCTAGGTCACTACCACATAAAGCACTTTAGAAAGGCAAGTCTGAAATTCTTCCACTGAGCTGTGGACAGTGCTTCACAAGCTTGTTTTTAAAGTTGCGCCAGGGGAGGTTTAGGTTGGATATTAGGAAGAACTTCTTTACTGAAAGGGTTGTTAGGCATTGGAATGGGCTGCCCAGGGAAGTGGTTGAGTCACCATCCCTGGGGGTCTTTAAAAGACATTTAGTTGTAGAGCTTAGCGATATGGTTTAGTGGAGGACTTGTTAGTGTTAGGGCAGAGGTTGGACTATGTGATCTTGGAGGTCTCTTCCAACCTAGATGGTTCTGTGATTCTGAGATACCACCAGAAGCAGTGATAGCAGCATCACCACTGGCAGCACTGGTGATAGCTGGTCCTTGCTGTTGGTGGCAGCAGCAGGAGCCCTGTGCCAGGCCACATCCCACTGCCACGCTACATGGTGAGCTACTGCAAAGTGGCCTGCTAGGAACCCCAGTCTCACACCACCACGTTTTGGTGAACAGTAATGTTTTCTGTAGGCAGACACATTCTTCAGATCGACACCATACACTTCAAAATCAAAATGTGTGCAAGTCTTTGGAAGGGTTTTGCAGATTCCCTTTAGAATGGGAAATACAGGAAAGGCAGAAGAACAAAATCAAGGACTCAACACAAGCAGAGGGATTTAGCACTCCCTGCTGAGCAGCTCTCAGTTCACTGCATGACTGTGCTGCGTCCCAGGGGGATGCACGAGACAAGGCAGCAAACGAACACCCTATCAAAACAAATCACTCCACTGCACCTGCTTCTCCTTCTGAAGAGAGAATGGTAAGAACCACCAGCATGTGAACAGGTATTAGTCATGATCCTTACTGAGAGAATAACTCAACTCATACTCCAGGTTCTTTACAGAGAACTAAAGCAAAGTGAAATATTGGGTGAGAGGTTTTTAAAACACCTGCAGAGGAGGGCAATGAGCAAACTCTTCCCAGCTCAGTGCTTTGTCTATTTTAAAAGCAATCAAACCACAGAAATTCAATTATTTGTTCAAATCAGCATGGTACAGTTTGTCAACAACTGACTAATGAATTTGTGGTAGGTTTCATCTTCACATTCTTAAAGAAATCTTTTAGTAACATAGTAAAAGTCAAGAACATGGAGCAGCAACCAAAAATAAAAACACCTCCTCCCAACAGGGAGATGACAAACAAAGCAGTGGCAGCAGAGCAGCTCTGGAGTGCCAATACTGTCATTTTCTGAAGCCAGACCTGGAGGATATGAAGCACTTCAGGGCACACATCCTGCCATCAGGACAGGATGGAAAACCTTGCTTGGCCTTTTCCCTTAGGCTATCAAACAGCGGGGCAGCTGTAATGGTGACTTTGAGTATTCTCTGCATTTGTAAGACTCCATTTCATTTATTCACTTTATGCAAAAGCCAGCAAGCAGCAGTGCCTTTAAACCAGAAGTGATACTTAACATAAGACTGCAACTCGCAGGAAAAGCTGTGTGTTGCTGGTAGCAATCACCCCACCTATCTCATCCCCTTGCCATTTCTCCAGTGAGCACCTGAGTCTCTCTCTGCGTTCCCATCACCTGGCCTGGTACTTACGCGATTCCAGCAGGCGCTGCAGCTCTTCAGGGGGAACAAACTTCTCCCACTCGTGCGTTCCTTCTGGTATGATGCCTACTATTTTCTCTGCGACCACAATTCCCAGGATATAGGACAACTGTGTTTTATTGATTGTAGTAATGAATAAAGAACCTTCGGGCTAATTAAAATATTAAAATGTTCAGTTAGGAGAATATTTAATTGAAGACAAATTGCAAGTTTACTTGCATTAAAACACAACACTTGTCTATCTCCAAGTCTATATGCAGCAAGAGTAAGAACTAATTTCATCCCAGGACAGGTATTTACAAGCATACAAATACAATAAAAAAGTCAGAATATAAGAGTGTCACTTGGTAGTCCTCAAAAAGTTAACATAACCGAAGTCTTGGATGGTCTGTAAACCTTTCCCTTGCCAAAAAAAAAATAAAAAATAAAAAAATAACAGTCACTTATAATATTGCCCATGAAATTAATAAAAGAAAGGTGTAAGGCCTCTACAATGTCTATTATAATTTTGTTTTATTTTTTAATTAAAACTGAAGTAAAACATGCAAAAACATGCAACACTGCTTAACTTATGAGAGACTGATGGACTGATGAGACTGAGGACTGATTGTAACAAACATAGTGTTTGTTATTATGATTACAGGGACAAAAAACAAAACCAGAAATGAATTCTAAGTACTTAAGAGACTTTTTGGTAGAAATAAAGGATAACTTCTATGTTGCCAAAAGGCTGAAAACTAGTTAAGGGTTTTGTTCAAATAATCTATACTCTTTCTGATGACCAGAAAGATGCATCGAGAGATTAGAGAGATGCTGCTTGTGTACTGGACCTACCATCGTTCTTTGCAAATTAAATTATATCAGAAGGAATAAAACAACACCTGACTATTCTTAAGCATAATTGTGACCCTTTATAAGCAATCCAGGAGCTTCTCCTGAATCAGAAATGTTATTACAGTAATTTTAAATGCAGTCCGAGCCATAGTCACTGATCACCAGCAGCACTGCCATATTTCCTCTTACCTAGATGAAATCAGATGCATGCGGATTTATTAAGGTCTTGATGCAAAGCAACATTTCAACACTAGGCAATGTCATTAACACTTTTTAAGGCAGAGCTGGGGAAACAAGTTTCTTCCCACTTCAGGTTCCCAAAGTCGGGAAGATGTACTGGCATTATCAAGGAGAACAGGAGGCACCTACAGAGCATGATTCAGACCTCAGGCACTTCAGGGTGAATGAATGCAGATGTCGGTGCTTTCACATAGCTTCAAGTTAAAGCCTTGATAATAAAAGAGAATAAATATTCCCAATAATGAAAGCAAGAACTCTCTTACCTTTAACACCTGGGAGCAACACTTGATAAACATTTCAAGGTCAGCCACATGCTCCACTACTTCTGAAGCTACAATTACATCAAACGTTTCCATAGACTCTTCCACAATCTCCTC